>NW_022436958.1:28133721-28134863 GCF_009761245.1 Sapajus apella
TGAGGTGAAGAGTTTGAGACCAGCCTGGCCAACTTGGTGAAAACCTGTCTCTAAAATTTTTAAAAATTAGCCGGGTGTGGTGGCTCATGTCTGTAATCCCAGCTACTTGGGAAGCTGAGGCAGGAGAACCGCTTGAATCCCAGAGGCAGAGGTTGCAGTGAGCCAAGATCATGCCATTGCACTCCAGCCTGGGTGACAAGAGTAAAATTCCATCTCAATTAATCCATCAGTCAATCAAGTTGTTCACAGTTTGTGTCTCCAATTTCTCGTATCCCATTTGAACACTTTCAATGACACTTTTCCCAGGATTTGATCCATTTGAACTATTCCTATCAAAGTCACCAAAGACCTTGACTATGACTTAATCAGTGGCCACTTCTCAGAACTCATTTATGTGACCTATTAGCAACATTAAACAAAGCTGACCACCCTCTTAAAATACATTCTTTTCTTCCAGGAAACCACATTTCTTGCTCTTTACAGATCTGGCTACTCAGTTTTCTGTGTCTACTTCTCTTTAACTCCTGATTAGTATTGCTGTGGCCCAGGGTGTGGTCTGTGAACACATTCTATTTAGTATCTCTGCTCCTATCCTGAGGATCTCATCTATTCTCTGGTTTTTAAGTATTATTTGCATGCCGATGAATTCCAGATCTGCGTCTATCTTGTATCTCTGTTCTGATCTCCTCTTAATGTCTAAAGCCGCTTCAATTTTGCATATCTAAAGCTGAGATCATGATAATTCCTCTTTATCCCTCTGCCACATCCTATTCTCACAGTATTCCTGTAAAGAACAAGTCATCCTTCTGTTGGCCCTCATCTTCTATCTGTCACATCTCACACTGAGTCAATCCTTTTGTCCCTTCCCTTAGAAGACATCCAGCATCCAGCTTAACTGTTACTACGTGATTTGAATCATCATTAGGAAGTACCTAATTAGACTTGGTCTCCACATTATTTCCCTATAGTCCTTCAACATAGCAGCAAAAAGAATCTGCTATCTTTAAGTAAGATAATAAAAAAGATCCTATTAAAATGTAAACCAGATTAGGTAATTTTGGTCAAAACCCACTAATAATTCCCTTTATAAATCCATTAACCACCTGGTGCCTAGTTCTCTCTGGCCTCCTCCTTTGGTAATG
>NW_022436958.1:28134963-28158263 GCF_009761245.1 Sapajus apella
TGACCTCAAGTGTTCAGCCTGCCTTGGCCTCCCAAAGTGCTGGGATTAAGAGCATGAGCTACCATGCCCAGTCAAATGTCATCTTTTCAATGAACTCCTGCCTGAGTCCCAATATTTCTTATCCCTACTTCCTAGATTTATTTCTATGATCAGCATTTAACTGCTCTCTAACACACTATATATTTGGCTTATTTACCTTGAACATTGTTTGCTCCCACTAGGGTTGACCATATGGGCAGGGAGTTTTTCCCCTCCTATTTTGCTTATTGCTGTATGTCCAGAACCATATCTGGCTCACAGAGGTTTCTAAGTAAACACTTCTTGAATGAATGAAAAAAATAAATGATATGTTGCCTTCTTCATTTGTAAATAAAAGACCTTGATGTACTCAGACCAGAAGCATGTGTAAAGCTTGGGCTACTCTAGTCTTACAAGACAACGTGGGTACATCTAAGGGCAGTGAACTAGTTCATAAGATATTTTTCAGTCTTCATGCTCTGCTAGACATCAAGAAAAATTTGGCAAACTTACTATTTTGTAATTTTGTCTGCCAGAGAGAAAAGGAAGCCTGCCCCCAAAGAAAAGGGGTTGAGTTAGCTGTAATCTTTGCCAACTGTGTTACGTACTAAAGAGGAAGGCAGGTCACCTCAACAGGGAGAAAAACAGTTAGGTCTACAGTGGCAGGAGCTTCAGTGAACGAACCTCTCACAAACCCACTAACTCTGCCTCTTAACAGGGACAAGGTGGCACCAGGGAGATCTTACAATAGGTGACATATTAAACTTCTTTCCTACTAGTGGGTAAATAGCTGCCTCCAACTCTCCCTCCAACCCTATCCCATTACTCTGATTCCTCCTCCAAAATTCTTCAGATTTCTCTATAATCCAGCAAGAAAAGAGTTAAAGCCTGCCACCCAAACTCAGATACTGTTTCAGAGTCACTAAAGTCCATTCTGACTAAATATTATGATCATCCTGCCTGGGGTAGGCATGGGGGTGGATTCTCAATGGATATTTGAAATAATCCAAAACGAAGGCCTGCTGCAACAAAAAGAAACAAATGCACCAAGGAATCTGCAGTATTTAAATATTGTTTTGAGTAGAATATCAAGGTTAAATAGAAATATTTCTACTGATAATGTCTTTGTGTTCTAAAACCTTCATGTGATATCTTATAAGAGCAACAAATTTAGGAAACATCAGAAAAAAACAGGTCAAAAGTTCTCCTAAAATAACACAGCCCTTTGCTTAAAAAGAAATATCTATCTACAAATTAAAAGCAGTAGAAGATGTGACTTTATTTCTTGACCGATTTACTTCTGCAAAGCCCTATTAAAGCCATGCTCCACTCCTAGGGCACATCTAGTTTACCAGTAAGAATGCACTAGGGGATCAGTAAGTGGCGCCTTCATGCATAAAGCAACAGCAGCATTTGATTTTCCTCCCTAGTTCCATGTTTCCCATGTTTTGACTGATTGCTTTCAAAAGGTGTATAATAAAAATGTGTTCACTGTTAGTACACATTCCTAATCATTGTCACTTACTGGTCTTTTCCATGGTAAAGGAGCCATGACATGAATTTCTCAATGACAGTATCTATTTGGGAGTTAGAGCTCTTAAATTTTGGTTGTAATAAAGGAGACAGTATAGAAATAAAAAAAGGGAGGAATATATACAGACTCACAAATTTTTATGAACCTATTCTTAACTCAAAGACAGACTAACCATAGACTCACATGTTTCATTATTCAGCCTAGAGGTCTTAAAATAAGCTAGCTTTTTGTAAAACATAATATTTATATTTTTATGGATAAAAAATTTAAAATTTTTCAAAACAGACATATTTCAGTTTTATAAATGCTAAATTTTTTAAACAGTATTTATGAAGATAATTGAGGGAACACATGTTGAAAAGACAAAGCCATGGACATTAGGGGAAGCATTTATTCTACGACATTTACCATCCTTACATGTTGTGCATGTGTATCATAATGGTAAATGGACGTGCATTTCTGAAGCTGCAATTTGAATTAAAGAGGATAATAAAAAAGGACACTGACCAGGAGCTGTGGCGCACATCTGTAATTCTAGCACTTTCAGAAGCTGAGGCAAATAGAATACCTGAAGGCCGCAATTCAAGACCAGCCTGACTAACATGGTGAAACCCCATCTCTACTAAAAATACAGAAATTAGCCAGGTGTGGTGGCACGTGCCTGTAATCCCAGCTACTTAGGAGGCTGAGGCAGGAGAATCTCTTGAATATAGGAAGTGGAGGTTACAGTGAGCTGAGACTGCGCCATGGCACTTCAGCCTAGGCAACAAGAGCAAAACTCGGTCTCAAAAAAAAAAAAAAAAAAGACATTAGAGGAAAGTGACTATGATTGTCACTAATTGATATGAGGTACAGTTATGTGGCTTGTCATAATTGGAACCTATACAGTTAATAATGGTTAAAACTTATTAAAGTTGGCCAGGTGCTTGTAATCCCAACACTTTGGGAGGCTGAAGCAGTTAGATCACAAGGTCAAGATATGGAGACCATCCTGGCCAACAAGGAACCCCATGTCTACTAAAAATACAAAAACTGGCTGTATGTGGTGGCATGTGCCTGTAGTCCCAGGTACTTGGAAGGCTGAAGCAGCAGAATCACTTGAACCCAGGAGGTGGAGGTAACAGAGCAAGACTCCGTCTCAAAAAAACACACAAAAAAACAACTTATTAAAGTTGAGCACAAATGTAAATTTAACAATTGGTATAAGATCATGCAATGGCAAGAGTTTTGAAGAACTAAGAACAGTGAGTTTAGATAATAAGCAACAGATTAATGACAGAAATGTAAATTTTGTTTTGAAATATGAGTAATATTCATATTAGCATTCAAGGAAATAGCTTAATGTATATTTTTTTGTTGTTCTATAAGACACAGAGGCAAGAGGTTTTATGAAGACTCTTAGAAAATAATTTCAATTATTTAAGAAATAGCCAAGGAAAGTTAAGATAATAAAAATCAAATATGGAGTTACTGTGTGTTAACTAAAACATCACTATTAATACAGAACAGAAGAACAACTGGGACTTGAGAAAGAGATGTTCTACAGCCACTAAACATCCTTCTCTTGGGGAGGCAGGGTGAAAGCCTGCAGAAAAAGAAGGGATATTTGAGTTAGAAGCTTTGATATTTCTAAATAGACTATAGCCAAGGAAGCCAAGTATACATTGGGATTTACGGAGAATATACATATCGAATACACCAGACCAGAGAGGCTCCAAACCCAGGAATGACTAATGTTAAAAGCAGCCTTACTAAACTGCCGCAGTATTTAAATAATATTTCAGTAATACATATCATGAGTTTAGAATGCTAAAAATTTAAATTAAATTAAATTAATTAAAAGGCTGGGAAGACCACTGAGGCCTGAGTAGCAGCATTGTTAAGCTGTATTTTTTTCTGTGCACTTCAGGAATATGCTCCAAATAGTCTCCCAATAGCTCTACTCTTGCATTCATCAGAGCCAAACTACCCACTATTTTTGAGTGTGAATTTGTCTAGCTGGAGAGAGGATTACAGAGAGTTTACAAGGTAGAAGGCAGCCCATTACAATGATTACCAAACAAATGGGTTTTGGAGTCAATACAAGGGGTTCAGAAAATATGCCATTTATTATCTCTCTGGCCTTCGGGCTCCTCATTCATGAAAAGTAACAGCACCTATGTCAAAAGAGGCTGGGATGCTTAAATGAAATGTTATATGTAAAATACATAGCAAACTGACACAAGAACAGAAAACCAAACACTACATGTTCTCACTCATAAGTGGGTGTTGAACAATGAGAACACATGGACACAGGGAGTGGAACATCACACACTGGGGCGTGAGGGGTGGGGGACTAGGGGAGGAGTAGCAGGGGGTTGGGGGAGTGGGGAGGGATGTTATTAGGATAAGTACCTAATGTAGATGACGGGGTGATGGATGCAGCAAACCACTACCATGGCACGTGTATATACCTACCTAACAAACCTGCATGATCTGCTCATGTACCCCAGAACTTAAAGTATAATAAACGAAAAAAATGCATAGCACAGTGTCTAGCATACAGTGCATGCTTCATAACCATTAGCTGATATTATCACTTGCAATTTGTCTATTTTAAAGTACATGAAAGTGTTCTGCAAATAAAATAAGAATTATGTATATCTTGGAGTAAAAAGTAAAGGTAAAAGGAGGTATCTACTTTAAGATTGTACTCTCTGGAGACTGTGTCAGTTAAGAGTCCTATTGAAATCAGTCTCAGTAATAATTAACCTTAAAACTCAACATTGCCCAATGTTCAGGAACCTATACTTAGTCTACTGTATAAACATTCCTTGTGAGTCTAAAAACCTCCATCTTTAAGTCATCTCAGGTCTCTTCAACATACTTTAAAGGACTTTAATAAAGGTTAAATATTTAACCCTAGTTTGTTGAATCAGTGATGAATTCATGGATGTGTATCATAGTACATATACTTGAAATGTTCCATAAGCAAATTTAATGTGAAGAATTAAAGAATTATTTATAACTGTCTTCTTTTACTACCAACATACATTTACATTGTTCAAATTATGACTACATTTTAAAAAGTGGTAGAGATTAAAATTTATTAAGTCTAAAGGCGTTACAAAATGAGAAAACACAGAAGTGTCTACTTACTAGGGGAAACTGCTTTGGTTAATCATTAGAGATGTTCAATTATTTACTTTAGTTAGAGTTACTGGTAAGTCTGCCTGCCATTAATGAAAACTGCACCTCTAACAGGAATGCACATCACCAAATTTTATGGTCTGTAAAAAGGAAAATACTGCAAGGAGAAACAGAATATACTAGTGAAAATGGCAAGGTCAGGTTGAAAACCATTCCAGATTGTTAATCCCCCAGAATTCACACCCAGATCAGAATTCACTGATTCAAAATCAAACTAAATTTAACTGAAAAAAAAAAAAATCAAACGGCATTCAAGAGAACGACTGAATACTTGCTCTGCACTCGTTATTAGATCACCCATTAATCATAGCTGAATTATAAAGTGTGGGTCATTGAAATTGATGTGTCCTGTATTAAAGAGTTAAACGAAAGGATACACAAAGAAAAGTAAAAACACTGAATTAGGAGATAGAAACATAGGAGCCCAACTTCAATGATGTTGATAAATGTTTCTAATAGAAGCTGTTGGTTCTGTTATAACATGATTTACACAGGTGGGAAAGAGTGGGGTTAGTGGAGACAATGTAAACAACCCCTTGAAATTGTCTTAAAACTCATGTTTTGTTTTTCAAGGGACAGACTCACATTATTTTTTCTCCAACCTGGACATTTCTAATAAACACTATGAAATAGTATAAAATATCTTATAAATTGACATTAATTTATGATATTTACTATTGTGTCCAATAACTGAACTTTTCATAAATCTGAGGGTCAAGTTTTAACTCCTAACTCTTGATGGAAGAATGCCAAAAAAATTTACAACTTAGAAAAGCAAGTCAATTTTAAGTGTCGTTATCATTATACATGTTATTATTACACTAAAATAAATGTAATTTAGAGGGATGAGGTCTTGTATCAAATTTGTAAAATAAGCTGTGAGTTTGTATCACAATTAAATCAGTTTTATGGATGAGGTGATAAAATTAACTCAATCTTATGAGATACAAACAATGTATATAATGATGAGGAAAAAAGTCACTAAATCCCAACAAATAAAAGTTGCCTCAAAGTTTTGGTATCCATGGCTATATGAGTATCTTTTTACACCTTTGTATACACACATGCACATACATACACGCACATGTGCATGCACATTTTGGCTTGCATTGTATGAAAGTACATGTGCCAGTTTCTCCATTATATTATTATGATTTGTAAAAATAAAATGTTATCTTTTGGTGGGGTGGGGCAAGTTTATTTCTGAGATCCTGAATCTCCCTGTTCTACACCCTTTTCCTCTTTGGATGGCACTTCCTCCCCACTCCTGAAAATCTAGTGCTTATACATTCTATTTTCTTAGTCTCCATATAAACCTGTTTTGAGATTCTTCATTGATGGCATAGAAAATCTTAGCCTGCCTAGGTTATGAAGACTAAGAGAAATCGCATAACATCAAAGTGAAGGGGTATAAGAAATAGAGGTGGCATGTCAGATCCTAGACAAAGGTAATAACAAGAAGAGAAGTAAGACAGCAGGACCAGTGCCTGGAGCTCTTAAACCTACACTAGGCAAGCTCTCACTATGTGGCTACTTTTAATGCTGCTCCTATCAATCTGCTGAAATAAATACTACAAGAGGAGCAATGAGGTTACAGCTAGATTCACTTATAGGTGATCTAAATACCAACTCCAACAGTAACTTGTATCTTTTTGGTTACTAAAATTAAACCCATTCAGAGCATTCTGAGTGGCCAAGCTTGCTACTAGATTTCTCTTAAAGTCATCTGCTTTAAAACTTTAGTCAATGGTAACATTTGTATCCGATGGTTAACCAACTCATTAACCTAAGCATGTCTTCATCAAACGTCAAGTTTTCTACCTCTTTTTGGTAATGCAATACCCATGCAATTGTGTTAACTTTTCTGTTACAGCCTGGAGTGTGGGAAGATCTAAAGATGTCAGCCAATGTTTTATTTTGTTATTGTACTTTAAGTGTCCGAAATCCTCAGAGAAGTAACACCAGGATGAGACACCATTATCTCGTTAATGTTGATCAAACCAAAACAAACACATCTGTTAGAGGCCAATTCTGAAAAATAACAAAGTAACAATTTTGTAATACTAGAGTTGAAAGAGACTTTGGGAAATTCAATTACACAACCTTATTCTACAGAAGAGAAAACTAAGTCATGGAGAAGTTCAGTGAAGGTGAAGAAGAAAAAAAAAAAAAAGGCAACAGCAAAGAAGATAATAGACCTGTCAGTAGAATTCAAGATTCTCTCTCTCAAGCCAAGTCAGGACTTCTTTCCAGCCCTTCTCTAGGCACAACAGAAAGAAAACGCGCGCGCACGCGCACACACACACACACACACGTGCACACACATCAAAAATCCCATGTTATCGCCCTGTAAATTTTTTCCATTTGTCTTCCTGAAGCAATCAGTGCTTTCATCAACCCTATGATACTTTGATAAAGTATATAAACTAAGTCTTATTAGTGATAATCCTTTGCATATTGCATTTTGTAAAAGCCCAAAATTGAGGGTCTACCTCAGTGGTACATCTTGAATGAAAATGATGAACCAAGAGAAAGCAGAGCTCAGGATCAAGTTTAAAAGACAGGAAATGGTGGTAACCATGATTATCTGTGATCACAGTGATGAGGATATAGGTTTTTTTAACCACAGGGTAGGAGAATGTGAATCGTCTAGAAGTTAACTGAGTTTAGGACCTATACCAGAGTGAAGCTGCAGTCAACCAAACAAACTAGGGCCAACTCAGTTCACCCAGAAAGGGAATTAAGGCTGGGTAAGCAGGCTTATCCCAGTGATGCCATAAGCTTGTCACTCCAGGAAAGAGGCCTGCTTCTATCTGCCCTGGCCTCTGTTAACACATGCTAGTTACCAAAGGAAGGCAAGTCTCCCCATGAGGTCCCAAACATCACAGAGGTAGAAAGGCTAAATAAATGTCCTACTGGTAAAGTATGTCTCCTAACACTGATTAGTTTCAATGCTATTGTATTAACTCAGTACGTTTTTTCAGAGAGGTCCAACTTTTTATATACTAACAGATAAGAAAGAGAAATCCACATTAATTCCACAAATGATCTACTGCTCTTTGAATAATACTTTTTTCTTTAAGGTTTAACAACTATTAATTCCTCATAATTCATAGTTCTTTACTTTTAGGCCAGAGGTAAAACTGGCAGAAACCTAAAATGTAAAGGCTCAGAGGGCTGTGATGAGGATTAAATAAATAATGTTCTTAGAGCCTTGTCTGAAACATTATAAGCATTTAGCACTGCTTCTGTTATTATGATTATGATCCTTTGAAAATCTGATGAAAACTACAGTGGCAAAATATGTACTATATCTAAGAAAGCCTTAAAATGGGGAGCAGATTAAATATTATACTGTGTTGGTACATTTCTCTGCTGAATGAAACCAATCATATTTTTGGAAGTACAGACAGCTGTATTCTGTACAGCAAACTGCAAATACCATGGTAACCACAGTTCCTAGGCAATTGTAGAATTATGTGTGTGGTCCACTTTCTGTATAAGAGGAAAATGGAGGGGGAAATAAAATGTGACAATCTGTAAAATCTAAAGAGGGGTATGTTTCTTAAAAATTGCAAATACATACTCTATTACAACAGAGAGTACAACCTTACATACGCTATGTAAAATAACTAGGATTAAAAGTATAATAATAAGAATATATACCTGTATATTTCATAAGTATATGACCTATATCATCCCACCTGCTTATAAACCATGATGTATATATGTGTGTGTGTATATATACATATATATATTATACATGTATATACATACATATGTATATACATGTATAATATATATATGTATATAAAATGTATATTTATATACATAAAATTTTACACAGGCCACATTTTATGTATATATGTACATATATATGTCTATATATATACATATATATAGACATATATATATATTAGAATACAGAATTGGGTAAAAGATGAACAATTTAAAACATTTAAAAAATTAAGTCAGTTATTTTAAAACTAACACTCTAGGTATTGAATTTCACTTGCATAATACTAGATGGCAAAAACTTTCTGTTTCTCAATAGTTGAGTGTTTTTCTGAAGCAGAATGCAAAGTGAGAAGAAATAAAATGCCCAATAAAGATCATTTTTTACAATGTTTCCAGCCACAATATAGTATCCCAAATAAAAAGATGTGTCATGCCCATAGCCAGAGGAAAAAATTGATTGCTGTTGTATATTCATAATTACAAGTGGCAGTCCCACCAAATGTGCCAAATGAACAATTCTACAAAAAATTCTGTGAATTCTGCATACAGGTCAAGACAATCCAATACTTTTTTCCAACTCTTCTGCCAGTTATTCAAATGTAAAATCAGCCGATGAGGCTAATTTGTCAATAATACCAGAACATCCTTTGGTCATTTATTTTATTAAATGTGCTCTTCATAAATTCTTGGTCAGCAGATATGATGCAGAAACTAGATTTCTGAACTTAGATTTATCCCAGAATTCTAAGTCACTTGCAATGTAAGTCAATGTAATAGAATTTCTGACTTCCCATTTCACAAATGACAATCTTATTGTAAACAACTATGTACATTTTATATAAGAATATATGTTATATGGTTCATGTAAATAAAGTATGAGCTATTATATGTCTTGTTGCACAAATAGCATTTCAAAACATTCGGCAAAATCATATTTTAAAATGCTCTAAAACTACCAAGAAATACTGCCTCAGAAAATTTCTAATGGGAAAGTTTTCTTTTCAAATGAGTATTTTCATAGAAGATGATATATTCACCTTCATAGGAAAAAATGACATGAGGCTTGAAATCATGCAAAAGAGGGTACAGACAAATTTATGGATATGAAAGGATACTGCAGCAATGATCGTAAAATATGTGTTCTTCAAAATTTATTCTTTAGATAGAAAAAAATAATTTTAGATGCAGAAATATTCTAAAAGGTTAGGTTAAATAATTTGCTAACTGGATCTTTGCTATCTCTAACTCTGAATAGTCTTTGGAAACTGCAGTTTGTCAAAATTAGCTCAGCAAATCAACACCCTCTTATGTGAATATTTTCAATATAAGCTCCAAAATATCACCATCCAAATACCTTAATTTGCTGATATTGAGAAATAACTTAGAAGAATGAGGCAAATTATTAAATATGAACAGCCAAAAAGTATAAAATAAACGTGGCTGACAAAATTTTTCCTAAGCTACAGATTTACTGACATCAGTAAACCCTGACTAAGGCAAACATAGTATCTGTGGCTCTTAAAGGAACAACAAAATGCAATAAAAACTCAAAATGAATAAAACTGCTAATTTTAAATCCCTTTGTCATGTGTTACTGACATTTATCTCTCTAGCTTTATTTACCCACATCAATAAGCATTTTCTATTTCTGATGTAACTATTCCCAATATTTTCTTTCTGCTTTATTAAAAGGTGCTTTGAAGAAAAAAAATGGAACAATTAGAATGCTGTACTTCTGTCAAACAGCGCACCCTTGTGGTTTATTTTGTATCCTGAACAATAAAAATTAAAGTGTGTCTAAAATTCATATACTTAGAACCATTTTGGTCATAAATATTTTTCTTCCAATTTATCTTGTCCTCAACATGCTATCACCTTCAATCACTAAAAATAGTGACATTTTACATTTTCAAATTCAAAACTAAATTGTTAAAATAGATAAAAATGTTTATAGTGATGATGACCATCTTTGATTTTAATTTTTATACAAGCAAGCAGTAAAATAAGTATGAGTCGCTCATAAATTCATATGTTTTGCTGAATTTCCTGAATATCTGCACATGGCTATATAAACCAGGTTTTTACTATTTTTAAATTTATTATTATTTTTTAAAGACAGGGTCTCACCCTGTCACCCAGACCGGAGTGCAGTGGTAAGATCAGAGCTCACTGAAGCTTTGAATTCCTGAGCTCAAGTGATCCTCCCGCCTTATCCTCCTGAGTAGCTGGGACTACAGGCACACACCACCATGCCTAGCTGATTTATTTTATTTTATTGTTTTTTTGTAGAGACAGGGGGTCTTACTTTGTTGCCCAGGCTGGTCTTGAACTCCTGGCTTTTAAGTGATCCTCCTGCCTCGGCTTCCCAAAGTGCTGGGGTTATAGGCATGAGCCACCATGCCTGGCCTATAAATAATTTTAATTCAAGGATCAATTATATTTATATGCATTATGCCATGTAGAATATAATTTATTTGGACCTTAAGTTTTCAATATAACCTTATCTAAATTCTGGCTTTTCTATAAAAACTTAAGAAAAATACTGCTAAGAATTACATGGTCCAATTACCATAAAACTAAATGTAAGCAATCTTTACGTTATCCAAGTACTCTTGAAAATTTACCAGATATATGAATGACATACTAAAAGTTTACGATCTAAGTGTGACATATTCTCATTGTATATACTGTACCTGGCTATGAAAGCAATGATTAATGTTTACTTATCAATTCTCTTGAACATCTACCATGTTACAGAATTTTGCTGGAGAACACAATTCCTGCCCTCAGGGTGGGGAAAAGAAAAAGGTAAAATTTAAGAATGCTGCAAATTTTATGCCATAATACAACCCTAATATTTATCTTTAGAGGAGGAGGTAAGAAAATCATGTTATACCTATCAACGTAATATTATGCGATCCTTCAAAAAGGGGAAGCCCTTTATGAACTTCTAAGAAAATCCAGAATAAATAATTCAGTACCAAAAAGTAAAGTGTAACATGCATGCAGCATATGGCCACCTGAGGAAAAAAATAATATTTAGTATGAATATTGGTTTAAATATGCATACATCATCTCTGGAAAGATACACAAGAAACTGTTAATAAATAGTGTTTGCCTCTGGGCAGCAAAACTTGGTTGGGGTCAGAGGAGGAGAATTTTTACCCTATTCCTCTTTTTATCTTTAGAATTATATAACATACACTGCTTATCCATATGTAAACAAGAAAAAATGAAAGGGGACAAGAGAAGCAAATTCAGAGACAGCAAAGATTATTCTATGGGAATCTTTAGAAAACGCTCCATGAATCTGGTCAAAGAACAGACATCCTTTGGATGGGTAAGTAGAAATGAAGAACATGGAAATGGGGCCATTCCATTCTGAAAAGACAGAACGAAGGATTTTGCATCAGCAACAATAAGTCAAATCTTCTGGTTAGAGAGAGTATCCTATCCTATCCCATCCTATAAATTATGAGGAATTAAAAAGTTTAAAGTAAAATTGTGATCATTCTGTAGAGGATCTTGAATGTCCAGAAAAATGACAGCAAGCTATGCAAAGTTTCTGAACTGAAAAGTGATAATTAAGAAATACAAATGTGGCAACCACGTTGAGTATCTCAAAGACATGTTAAGTACTGGTTTTCTCTTTATACTCTGCCCTGGATTTCTTTATAAAGGACATCAGCAGAGAGAATAAAAGACATCATGAAGGGAGACTGAATGAAGGATTGGTCTCTAATTAGATGTAAAAGGAAAAAATACATCAAAGATGATCTTGAGCTTTTCACTCTGGTAGAAAAACAATGATTTTGGTTTTAAATACGTCTTCCAGGTAGTCAATAGCAACTGTGAATTCAAACTGCAGCTGGAAGAATATTGACATTGGAATTACGAAGTTAATGTACAGTTTCCTAGGGCTGCCCTAACAAATTACTGTGACTGTGTGGCTAAAAACAACACAAATGTATTCTTCCACAGTTCTGAAGCCCAGAAATCTGAAATCAAGGTGTTGGCAGAGTCATGCTCCCTCTGAAGGCATTAGGGAGAACCCTCTGTTGCCTCTTCCAGGCTCTAGTGACTTCTGGTAATCTTTGGCTATGGCAGCATAATGCCAATTTCTGTCTCTGTCTTCACATGACCTTTTCCTCTGTGTCTCTCTGCCTATGTGTCTCTTCTTCTTATAAGGATATCAGTCACTGGATTTGGGCCTGCCAAAATCCAAGGATTTGTGCTAAATTTACGGATCTAGAGATCCTATCCTATACATAATCTAGAGATCCTTAACTTGAGTACAACTGCAAAAAATATATTTCTAAATAAGGTCACAATCACAGGTTTTGAAGGGTTAGATCTCAGACATACCTTTTGCAAGGAACACTATTCAAACCACTATAGTTGAGAACCATTAGCCCACAAACTCCAAAAAAAAGAGATGTCTTCTCTGAAAGAGTGTAGTAAATATAGACCAAGACCATGGATTTGGCACCTCCAAATTTAGAAAAAACATATAAGAAATATTGACAAGAAAAAAATAAAAATAGAAAATGGCTCAAGACCAAGGAAGAGAAAGAAAAATCAAGACCAAGGGGGTAATTAATCACATCAAATATATCAAGAAGTTAGTTGCAGAGATGCCTAAGAAGGTATGAATTTGTGTGTGTACTACAGCTTAATCACTAAGAATTTTTGTAATGAATAAATAAAAAATGGCTCTTCAGCTTCTCTAGGGAAAAATAAATAATTCTGGGTCCTCCTGAACAATACATCAAAGAACTACCCAGATGTCCAGATCAAAAGAAAAAATAATTAGAAAATTGTATAAAGATGTGTACTTTGCCAAAGGCAACATACTGGAAAAAAAAAAAAAAAGATTACTTAACACAGGGGCAGCAACTGGTCACAGAGCAGAGGGAAAGAATCAAAAGAAACAGTTTTCAGTGAGGTCACTGGTAGCACAGCCCAGAATTTTAAGAAACAGACTATTAGAAAGACAACACAGACCTCTTGGGGAGCCAAGTACAAAGAAAGTTGACTGAAATAGATTGAATGAGGACAGCTGGAATAAATATTTGTGAGCATGGGCTAAAATATATTTCTCTCTCTATATATATATATACTATACATGTAAAAAGACAGGTGGCTACTCAAAGGTATGGTAATTTATACTTTATATGACATAGTTTATGGTAATTAAAAACATACAACAACCCAAAAAATGCTACTTTTTATTGTGAAGAAATTTAAAAGGAATACAAGCGCAAAATAAAGTCTTTGGGACTCTGACTTGACCCCTGCTTACCATGCTTAATTTCAATCTCTGTTTCTTGCTCATGCCCAGGCATGCCATAGTCTTCACATTCCTGCATCTCTGAACAGGGTTCCTTTGCCTGACTAATGGACTTCCACACATATTTTAAGAGTGAACTCAAGAAACATCTCTTCTGTGAGGATTCACCCAACTCTCAAGCAGTTACCCTTCAAAACTTTGTCAGTATACGATTCTATTATTTGAAAAAAAGTTATACTCCTGATTTATGAGATTTTATACCACAAATATTAAATTAGACAAGAAAGTCTTAATAGAAATAAGAATCTTAATAGATCATTTTCCAAGTACTGAGGTTAAGCATTTTAAAAATTCATTTCTATCTCTTTGAGTTGCACGTATGATAGTCTATAAACTACATTTAGAAACTATGGTTAATATTTTTTAAGTCAAGGAAGCACAGAAATGTGTATCAGGTGCTTGGGAAGAGTTAATTTATGTTAGCATTGCATTTACTAAGCTCCCAAAGGAAAAACAAAATCTTTCAACTAGATACAAGAAAACTTCTCAGTGTCTCAAGTATCTCCAAATATAATCTGCTTTCAAAGTTACTTAAATCATTCTGTCTGATTACCAGCAACAATATATACAGTCTCATCTTCAATTATATACCTAAAAATCCATTTATTTTTTATATGAATAATGCAAGGAATTTGTGGATTGTTTAGTCATGAAAAGTAGTTTTGCAATGGATCACCACAAAATGGCACACTCAGGGGAAATTTGAGATTAAAGGTGAATAATAATAAGAAACTTTTGAAAAAGGTACACCTAGAAAAGTGCTTTGAAGATAAGGGTACATAAAGGTAACTGTGATATATTCTATATAAAAAGGTTTATTTTCTTTTTTTCACTATGGAGTAACTATGTACCAGGTAGATACCAGGATATTCGCTGAAGAATCTCAGTCAGGTCAAGAAGATACATGTGGTTAGAAATTCATGAACACAATTCAAAGAGTGTGTCACTGTTTAAAAAAAGAATTATTCAAACGTAAAGACTGTATTTTCATTTCTATTATATGCATTAAGGAAGAGCCCTTAGGCATTAGCAAACCAAGACTTTAGGTTTTTGGAGATATCTATATCTATATCTATATCTATATCTATATCTATCTATCTATCTATCTATATATATATCTATATATATATATCATAGTCAAGCTATGACATATATATATGATATATATCAATATCATATATATATATGATATATATCATATATATATATATTTTTTTTTTTTGCTTGACTATGAAAGTTACTTAAAACTAACATTTACTCTTTACTGCATCACAGACCTGTATATATATAGAGGATCTATTCCTAGTACCAATCTTAGTAGGAGCTGTTCGTCTTATTACATATTAGTAGCTGTTACTAATTATCAACTGTTATAGGACTACTTCTTATTAGTCTACCCGGAAAAGATAATTTAGGTAAGAGGAAAAATAAATGGTACCCTGCCTCATCCTAAAAAAAAAAAAATAGAAAACAAAACTACGCACCTTATCTGTCTCATCAACGCTCATGGATTTCACTATGCAAGAAGCAGGCCTCTCCTGGATGTGTGCAAGGTCCTGGGGGACACTCTGAGATGCTGGCATTGGGGGCAATGGTGCCCGCCTCTTCTTGGGTGCATCCGACGGCAGCGTGTTGGAAATATATGGTTTGGAAATGGTATTGGACCTTGTAAAAGTTGGGCGGTGCTTGTTTACTAGAGGGGTTGCAGGTGCACTTGCAGTCTAGTAAAGAATGATAAAGCCAAAATCTAGTAATTTCAAGATATTGGTAAAAAGCACTAGTCATTAAAAATATTTGAAGAATCTTACAAAATGCAATATAAGACAATACTTACTTGGTCCCGCTTTTTCTTACTGCGTTGAAAAAAACTGAAAAACCCTTTATTTTCTTTCTCCTTCATAATGTCTAGGTTTTGTGATATTTGGCAGGACTCTAAAATAGAAGAAAAGCATCTTACTTTTGTACCTGAGATTGTTCACATCCAAGATTTTTCTCTTACTGTCCTCTTTGCAAACATACTTAATACTAAAAGCTACCAATTATAGTCTACAAACAAGGCACTCTGCTAAGCACCCTAAATTTTATTAAATTCTCAAAGCAATAAGCAAATATTGTTCCTGTTTCACAGCAGAGGAAACTGAAGCTTAAAAAACTAAGATAAATAATCAAGGCCAACACTCAGGAAATGACAGAGCTATGACACAAACTTGGTCTATGTTCTATACAACATTTCAGAAGCAGAAGTAAAATAGAAACAACACTTCAAATTAAACAAGATACGAAATTCTACCACACAGTTTGTTCCTTTGATTATACTTTTGTCTCACAGCTAAACTGCTCTGAAATATTTTATTCTACAAATGTGAGTCATTATAATTGCTCAGTACTTTGTTAAATGTTTCATAAATGTTATTCAATAGGGTGGGTCTCAACGGGGGCCAATTTTGCCCCCCAAGTGACATTTGACCAAGTCTGGGGACTATTTTGGCTGCCACCATTGACAACAGGGTTAGGAGACTGTGCTGCCGTCATTTACTGGGTACAGGCCAGTGAGGATTCCAAACATAATACATTGCAAAAGACAGTCCCCAGTGACAGAATTATCTTGTCCCAAATGTTAACAGTGCTGAAAATTAGGGAGTGGAATTTTAGTAAGAATGGCAAATGTCAAACCTCAAGGTTGTATACATAATATTTATATAAAATTTTCCAAAAAGCATCTCCTACTGTTAACTGAAGGGCCTGCAAGCAATGATGCAGCCAGTTAGTGCTGAGCCCCCCTGGTCCACATTGGCTCTAATTTCCATTTCCCGTTAAACGAAACCAAGATTACTTGAGAATGGTTGATTCTCTGTTGGTATCAAGAAATGTACAATATAAGCTTAGAACATCTAGCCATACTAGAAAGAATACTATCAAAGTCTACCAGGTTGTGTTAAAAGGACTCAGGAACCAACCTGAAATGGTTTCTACCGGTAAAAATAAGGATAAACTGGATGCCATAAAAGTAATTCAATAAACTGAAACATGTCACATGTGTTTAATTTCATATATTCATAATGATACTTTAAAAAATAAAAAGGCCAGTTCTGGTGGCTCACACCTGTAATCCCAGCACTTTGGGAGGTTAGGGCGGGTGGATCAGGAGGTCAGGAGATGGAGACCATCCTGGTCAACATGGTGAAACCCCATCTCTACTAAAAATACAAAAAATTAGCCAAGTGGTGGCAGGCACTTGTATTACCAGCTACACAGGAAGCTGAAGCAGGAAGATTGCTGGAACCTGGGAGGCAGAGGTTGCAGGAAGCCGAGATGGCACCACTGCACTCCAGCCTGGCAACACAGCAAGACTCTGTCTCAAAAATAAACAAATAAGGGCAGGGCACAGTGGCTCACGCCTGTAATCCCAGCACCTTGGGAGGCTGAGGCAGGCAGATCATGAGATCAGGAGATTGAGACTATCCTGGCCAACATGGTGAAACCACATCTCTACTAAAATACAAAAAAAGTAGCCGGGCATGGTGGCATGAGCCTGTAGTCCCAGCTACTTGGGAGGCTGAGGCAGGTGAATCGCTTGAACCCGGTGGCAGAGGTTTCAGTGAGACGAGATCATACCACTGCACTCCAGCCTTGCCACAGAGTGAGACTCTGTCTCAAAAACAAAAAAATACGCAAGGCTATTTGTTCACTTTTGTGTTATGCTAGAGAACCAGTCCATTATTTTAAACGCTGATGAAAGGAAATAATCAAACTTTAATTTTACCTTTTTCTTTTTCAAGACGGAGTCTTTTTTTGAGTCTCACTGTCACCCAGGCTGGAGTGCAGTGGTGAAATCTGGCTCGGTGCAACCTCCACCTTCCGGGTTTGAGTGATTATTCTGCCTCAGCCTCCCAAGTAGCTGGGACTACAGGTTCATGCCACCCTGCTTGGCTAATTTTTTTATTTTCAGTAGAGATGGAGTTTTGCCAGGTTGACCAAACTCCTGGTCTCAGGTGATCCACCCGACTCAGCCTCCCAGAGTGTTGGAATTACAGCCGTGAAACACTGCCTGGCCTATTCTACCTTTTTCTGATTGAATTAGATCTAGATAGCAGTCAAATAGCTGACATTAAGAGATGTAATATTGTTTGCAATAGACTTTCACCATTTTTCAACTCTTAATTAAGATGCAGACAAAGATCACTGAAGGCTAACATCAGAAAAAATAACTTTTTACATTTGCTAATGGAAGTACACAGTAACATTTTTGACGTATTCTTTCCAAAACATCTCTCACCAAAATCTGATCAAGCCTCTAGATTTAACCATCAATTTATTGGAAATAGAGGGGAAATTTACACTGAAATAACATTTCAATGACATTTACAATAAATTAAACATTAAGTGACACCAGGGGAAGCAATCAGTACAAATCTGGAGACAGGAAACTATAAAACGAATGACCTTGTTTCTTTAATAAATGAGTAGCAAATTTTTCTAAAAACCTGGAAAAACAATGAGTGATGATCTGTAAAATTCAAAAAATGTTTCTTCTACTAAGCAACATATGGATTCTATGGTAAATCACAATATAATTTCAATAACATTTGAAATAAAATGTTGCATATTAAAATTTATGAGTCATAACTAAAGAAAAACTAAGATAAATATGTAATCTTAAATGCTTTTATTTAAAATACATGTCTAAAAAAACAAAATAAATTAAGGCAAAATAGGAGCTACTTCAGGAAAGCAAAGCTAGTTAACACCAAATAAATATAGTAATGCGAAATTCCTCAATAACATGTTAAAGGAAAACTATTTTACAAAGTAAAATTTTTAAATCTGACGATTAAAATATTAAATAAGTGGCATACATTCTGCACAATGAGTTTGACAATGCTAGCAACTAATAATAATGAACATGTGGATAGCATTTTATGGTAAAAGTTTTTTTGCATGCCTAATATATATCTTAGAATGACCTCGTGTGGGAAGTATCAAAAGTTATCACTCTGAGCCCTTTTCCTTATTGGAACATGCTAACATTTACCCTGCAGGATATAAAAAAATGAAAGCGGTGGTATTACTCCATTACACTCTCAGGAACTATAAGTGAACAGAGAATTTTAATAACTTGCACAAAGACAAACAGGCACTAAATGGTAGTTGGTATCCATTTAAAGATTTATATTTATAATTTTTTTTTAGATTTGCCACTATTTCATTTTAAGATGGAATACACCACTTATCACATACGGATACACAATTAAATTTAGTCAAAAGAGTAGCTGAAAAATTCATATGGCTGTGCAAATACAATAAGTATAACCAGAATATTTTATATTTTGTTTTTTTCTTATTTTTTTTTGAAACAGGGTCTTACTCTGTCACCCAGACTGGAGTGCGTTGGCAAGGTCATGGCGGCTCACCACAGCCCCGACCTCCCTGGGCTTACGTGATCCTCCTACCTCAGCCTTCTAAGCAGCAAGGACTACAAGCATGTGCCAACACACCTGGCTAGTTTTTGTACTTTTTGTAGAGATGGGGTTTTGCCATGTTGCCCAGGCTGGTCTCAAATTCCTAGGCTCAAGCAATCTTCCCACCTTTGCCTCCCAAAGTGTTGGAATGATAGGCATGAGACACCGTGCCTGGCCCATATTGTTATTTTTGGTGAAGAAATTTCCAGGTACATGGTCATCCGGCACACAAGTTAGCCCTTAAGTCTTCACTTAAAGTTCTATATCAGGGATCACAGCAAGTCAGGTTAAACACTAAGACAAGCAAAGGTTTGAACTTACTTAGAAAAGCAACTCAAATACGGTAGTTTCTTGTTTCTAGAAGGAAGGCTAAAATAACTGCATGAAAAGTTTTAAGTTGTCAAATAATATCAAAAAATAAGGAAGCGAAGGCATTGACAGCATTTGGATCAACCTTGTGGATTCTGATACTGTAAAGCTTTCTTAATTTTACTATTTCAATCCCTTGAGGTTTGTTTACAACATTTAATATTCTGAATAAACCACATCTTTCCATTTCTGGAAGGGCTATTAGAAATCAATGCATTCAGCACCTTCAAAATGAGTCCAGAAAGTTTACAGAATTTGCTTAGGATGATGTAGACAGAAAGTGGCAAAATTAGGAGTAAAAGTCAAATACAAGTAACAAAATGTTGTTGTTTGTACTAGAAAGAACCACAGAGACCACTATTTCTAATCTCTTTATTATTATTATGGAAGTAGAGATTTCAGTAACAAGTAATATATGCAGTTTGTTACGGTTTGTTTTTTAGTAGAGTGGTAATTATTAGGGTAATCAATTATTTGGGACTTTTTCTTAATGGGTAAATAAAGACTTGTACAATTTATTATTGGACAATTTTTAATACATTTTTTATCTATGAAAGGAATGCATGCCCATTATATAATTATGTATTATAAAGAAAAGAAATGTGAAAAAAATCACCTGCCATAACCCTATCACCCAAATTTAATCACTATTAAAATTTTTAACGTATTTCCTTTCAGCAATTTCATATAAAAGTATTTTTTCACCTATTGTATCAAACACACTTATACGGTATAAAGCTAATTTCAACATAAGTATTTTCCACATTATTACAAAATGTTCACAAACAATGACTGCAGAATTTTATATGATGAATATAATATCCCATTATTCTGAATTACTGTTCAGTGAATAGTCTGAGATGCTTCCTTGGTGCTACCAAACTATTATGATTTGTACCAAATAAAAATCCTAGCAAAATAATTTTTCCTTATATGAGTAAAAAATGTTTTCCCACACTGTTAGAATAATATAATTTTTAAACATTTGTTGAAATGAAATTATTATAATTAAATTTGGAAATCAAAAGGAAGGAAACTATACTTTTTTTTAAGGAAATAAACTCAAATATTTTCTAGATTAAAATCTCTTAAAGAATAAACATGTTAGTGATGTTAAGAAAAGGTAAAATTAGAAGTTTATTTTCAATATATCCAATTTCATGGTATAATTTGTTTCTACTGATTCATATGTCTTACCTTGTAAAGATGACTTACTGAAGACAGTAACAGAAGTGGCTACAGAAGGAGGGGTATAAAAGAGGGTAAATTGACTGTGAAGATGATGTTTGTTTAAGTATAAAAAATCACTGAGTTGAAAAAGTAGTCTATGTATTACATAAAGCCACAACCTCAGGATAAATTTTGAAGCATCTATGCACAGAGTATGTAAATAATTGTCAGCTTCACTAAACTTTTATTTCTCCTAGTAAAACGGATTCATTTTGAATAAACGTTTACATTTGTCTACTAGACATCATACAAACTAGCATTATCTAAGATCTCCAAATGTTTATACATTACATCATTTCTATAGATTAAAACTGGAAGCTATTTCAGAAACTTTTGGAATTTTTGGATTCATTTCATAAGTTAAATTATTTTGGTGCTAACTTGGAAAAAACTTGGGAGGAAACTTCCAAACTTGAGTGATAACTAAGACTCAGACAAAAATTATAATGAGTCTACAGTAATTCACATTTCATTAGAATAACAATGAATTTACATGTAAATTTTTATTTTTTGTTTAAGTCTCAAGGCCATGAAGAATTAAATTAAATCCTACAAAAAAAAATTCACAGATAGAAAGAAAATAAAATATGTGGATAATGGCTAAAAAGACAAGTTTCAATTCCAATTTCAACAACTGAAATTAAGTTAAATGTTATATTTAATTTATATTTATTAACATTTGTCTTCTTATTCCTAATGCCATGTAATTACTTCTGTCTATAGGACTCATTAATTGCCATTATGAACTTGAGAAGACCTACATACAAACATAATGCACAAACATATACAAATATACACATCCCACTAATAAATAAATTAAAAGTCTTACTTACCTCTGTTGACATCCATTGCATATAATTCCCTTAGTCCTAGGTCATTAAGAGATTTTGTCATGTCGAGAGGCTCCTGCGATTGATAATCTTTCAACAATAGAGTATGCAATGGATCAAACTCACATTTGCTACATATAATAGGTGCAAGCTCTTGAAGTGATGCATGTGGACTCACTCTCACTATAGTCTTCTGTGTTTTCTTAAAATTAATCACTACTCTTACAGTTTTCTGAAACACAGATTAAGGTAATAGTTATGCCATAATTTACTGAAACAAACATTCTACAATAGTGAGATAATCTCCAGTTACATATTCATACATAAACAGTGCTTTCCTATTTTGGTGTGAAATTCTCTTTTTGATTAATGTTGCCTCCTAAATCCAAAGCAAATTCTTAGAAACAAACAAATTATTTATTAAATAATACAACCACTCTGTGGTAATAATCAGATTTTAAAAGACAAAAGAACAAACTAGCCTCATATCTATTACAACTCATGTTTTCACTTTGTTCCTTAAAATATTTACTTTAAAATTAGCAAATATACACAGTACAAAATTATACACCTTTTATCCTATCCTTAGAGGAATATTTGTCTTTCAAATAATTTGTCTACTGCCTAAATTTAAAAAAAAAAGGCATTTTGTTTACATCACTAAAATTTTTGTTTCGTTTGAAACCTGATAAATGAGATAATCTGTATGAAAAGCTTAGCAGACTTACTGGCATGTAGTCACTTACCAATAAGAGAACATTAGCTGTTGTAGTTAGCTTTTGTTGTTGTTATTATTAGTACTTTGGCTACTTTTAATATTTCAGTCAAGAATATTAAAATCTCTTCATTAGATATCTAGTACTAATAATTTAAAGTTATTGGGAAGATTTTAAGCATGTCATCATTTTATATAATTGAATTAAAGCCTGCATGAAACTCAGCGACATGAGACCATACTAAGTGAAATCTACATTTTGCAGATCCTTAAAGACATTTATTAATAAAACTAAAACACTTTGTATAATCCCATGCTATATCATAAATATAACTATTTCCACCTAGAAAAATAGCATGGATATATAATAAACACCTAGACAGAAACAAATACCTAGATAGAAAGCAGTCCAATATCCTAATATATATAATAATATTCAGTCATATTGTAGAAAGCAAGTATGTTTTAATATTTTCAAAATCTCAACTTCTTTGAAAAAAGCTTCACAACAATATGAAGAAAATGCAAGAACATGTATGTTTAAGTCACATGTATCAATTTAATGGACAAGCTTTCATATACAGTATGAAATGAAAATGGTTAATGTTCATAATGAAAGAGTATTTCTTGAAACGCATAAAATTCTACCCTATTGCTTATATCAATAGAACAATTTTAATAAGAACTGATGATATTAGAATGGTTGTGGTTAAAATTTTTTGCATAAATTTTGTACTTTAGAGAAAATAGAGTTAATGTGTAGTACATATTAAGAGTTTAGATGTTAGTAAATTCAAAACACAATGAAGAGTTGGAAAACGACACACACACACACACACACACACACACACACACACACACACACACA
>NW_022436958.1:28158273-28245669 GCF_009761245.1 Sapajus apella
ACACACACACACACACACACACACACACACACACACACACACACACACGAATAGATATTAGAAAGTTACAACTGCTGCTTACCAAGTATACAGAAGCCAAAAAATTATTTTAAGAAATTCTTACAGGAATTTTCATGAAGATTCTAAAACCTTCCTTTACATATAAAATACTTTTTAAAAAGAGTAGCTTAGGTGGGCACGGTGGCTCACGCTGTAATCCCAGCACTTTGGGAGGCCGAGGTGGGCGGATCAGGAGGTCAAGAGATCAGATCGAGGCCATCCTGGCCAACATGGTGAAACCCTGTCTCTACTAAAAATACAAAATTTAGCCAGGCGTGGAGGCACGTGCCTGTGGTCCCAGCAACTCAGGAGGCCGAGGTGGAAGAATCGCTTGAACCCAGGAGGTGGAGGCTGCAGTGAGCCGAGATTGCGCCACTGCACTCCAGCCTGGTGACAGAGCAAGACTCCATCTCAAAAAAAAAAAAAAAAAAAAAAAAAGAATACTTTAAAATACAAATCATTTATAATTGGTACATTCTTATGCAATCATAGTGATCATTTTAGGGCACTTAAATCTAAAAATTGCCCAAATTCTATTTAATCCAAAGCTCAATAGCCAACTGAATCTTAAACAAAGTGGCCTAGAAAAACATAATACCCACATTCACATCACATTTGATCAGGAAAGTCCATTTTTATTTCATTTATAATGAGCTGCTGCTAATGGCTGAAAAATCAACTTAACATTTTAGCCATAAGACATCAACATCTACAGTGGAATTCTTACCTCCGGTATTATAGGTGTAGGTTTTTTCTTATCCAACATTTTTGGCTTTAAAATTACTTTCTCTACTTCCAACATTCCTATTGGTGTATTTGGCTTAAATTTAATGTGATTCTGTTCAGCTGACAACAGATCAATCGTGTAACTTGATGGATTTAAGTGATACTGTGCACAAAGGAATATCAACAAGTCCATCATAGGTTTACTGCAAAACAAGAGTATTTGATTACCTGTTATTGTTTTGAGGATTTTCTTAGAATGCTTTTCTTCAATAGATAAACAGGGCTACAAACTAGTATTTGGGAAAGCAGCTTAAAAATTGAACTACAGGTTGAGGCAGGAGGACTGCTTGAGCCCAGGAGTTGGAGATCAGCCTGGGCAACATGGCAAGACCCTGTCTCTACAAAAAATAAAAGAATTAGCCTGCTCTGCTAGTGTGTCTGTAGTCCCACCTACTCAGGAGGTGGAGGCCAGCGAAGAACTTGAGCTCTGGAGGTTGAGGTTGCAGTGAGCTGAGATCACACCACTGCACTCCAGCCAGGGCAACAGAGTAAGACCCTGTCTTAATAATTGTAACAAAAATAATCTAACTACAAAAAAAATTGAACTATAAGATACTTAAACAGACAAAATTGTAATAGTTAAAAAGTCCTGGGATAGTCAAGAGAGCATAGATCCTAGTACTAGTTCAACAACGACTTTTACGTTTTTACCAAATTGTTTCCACATTATAAATTTCAGGAGGAGGAGTTCTTTCCCTACCCAAGAGCAGTCCTTCACAACACATGGTTTTATTGGCAGTCTTTAGCTATGAATTGTAATAATTCTAATAAGAATGAACCATTTGGAACAACCACCACCACCTTTTTGGCTGTAGAAAACAGACTTAAATATCTACATAGGAATTCCACACAAACCTAAAGGGTGTAGGACAAGTTCTTTAATCATTCAAGATTATGTATATTCTGTAGGCACTGGAATCACAGTACTCCAATGTATGGATGTCTGTTCTCATAGATCTAATACTCTGCTGGATGGACTCAACCAAGTGTCAGCAAACAACAACGTGCAGGTCAAAGTGGGCCCATAGTCTGTTTTTGTAAATAAAGTTGTATTGGAAAATAGCCATGCCCGTTTGTTTACATAAGGTCTGAGGCTGCTTTTGTGTTAGTTACAACAGCATAATGGAGTAGGGTGACCCCACGTACTATGTAGCCATAGCCCACAAAGCCTACTATTTTTACTCCCTGGCCCATGACAGAAAAAGTTTACCAGCTCTTATGCTAGAAAATAAAATGAACTAAATGCATGAGATAATTTCAAATAATGAATGAATGTGAAATACTATTAGTGATACAGTACTTATTTCTATAGAAACTTACATACCCAACTTGGGATTCAGGGATACTTACTAATTTTTTGCTTCCCTTTCCATAGACTCTCATTGTTGATACAGACATATTTTCATTCATATTATTAACAGAACAACATAGTCTCTGAGTCTTTCTTAATACTGTCAGCTCTTAAGGAAAGCAAACTAAAAAATATTTGGTAGCATGTGCTTTCCCCAAATGTCATGTGATCCTAAGCTTCTAGTTCACACTTAAGAATAAGGCACTAAACCACAGTGTGAAAATCCTATTTTTATGGATGGAGGTTAGGTTCATGGGATTCACTTTAGGGTAATTGGGTAGTCTGCCATCTGCATCCCACTTCAAAAGGGAAATGCACATATTGGTAAAAAGTGATTCTTCAATTTATTGACTAGAGATATAAACCTGGCTACTGGCTTTCAGGAACGTGACAGTGAAATGGAGCTAAAAATCCCACCATTCAGTATGCTACTTTTACTTTAGCGCACCTGTTTTCATATTGCACATCACCCCCAGTGAGTTCCTAGGCCTGCAGCCTCTGATGCAGTTCTTATAGACAAGAAGTCTCCTGCAGAGGTGGGGAAGGATTCGTTGTCTGACATTGTATGGTCTTGAAGTCAAACAACACATTACATAGATTTCAGATCATCCCGTGTTCAGTCCCAATTTCTACTCACTTTCTGTGGTTGCTGCCTACTCCTAGGTCAGTCCAATCTCTATGAAATAAGGAGTATGTTTCTCAATGGTCCGTCATGCCTCCCTTATCCTCCCTCACATACAAGTAGCACCCCATTATTTGTATATATATTTAGAAAAATAAATCAAAGGCTATAAGTCACTCAATGAAAAAAAATAAAAAAAACATTCCAATGAATACATTTCAGTTCTCAAAATACATTCCCTGTATCTTTATTAGATGGTTGCATAATATTTAAGAGTTTTACATCCTTCCTTTGAGCCATAGACTATGGTCATACATGTATCTATATTGCCCATGTTTTGCCTTTTAACAGTGCATTTGAAATTTCATCTAGAGAGAGACTAGCAAAACGGTCTTGTGGAAGCTGATTTTTTGGTAATACGGTTCTCTACAAAAGCAATTGGATGCCACATACCAATTCCAGACTTGGAAATAGGACCTTCTTTGATAGTAAATAAAGTTAAGAAAGATTAGGTAATGTCTAGTTAAATATAATTATAAATACAGTTTAGCTGGAGGAGGAGAGAGCTTTCCTTGCCAACTGAATGGGTAGCTGTCTGCTGTTGTCTATGAGTAAATGATGATACATCCATACTGTATTTCTTTCTCTCCTTATACAAATGTATCAAGTAATAAATGTAAAAACATTAAAGCTTATTCTTCCAACATCTTTTACTTCTTATACAGTTTTTGGAATCTTTGCTAGAAATACACAATAAATTAACAAGACAAAAAGTTATTAAAGTTTTGTTTTTTTTAATCCCTATTTTTATGCCATAATTTTCATCCATTATGTATAAACATATGAACATTTAAGAAAATGTACATTTTCAATTTTTTCAAAAACTTAGAACAATTTGATACTTTGTGTAGAAATGTTGGTATTTCTATCTGTGATACATTTTCTAATCTAATAAATGGGGTGATAATGGGTCAAGAATATTAATATAATGGCCTATTCCCTCAGTTATTTTATTTTCTAGAAACTTTACACACTGTATCAGATTTCATGAGAAAAAAGTTGCAGACTATATCATGACCTTTGAACTCAACACTGCCTATGTGTTTTCTTCTAAAAAATGTCTCTTTGAAAGGCAGCTGAAAACCACAAAACTTCTTTATGATTTTATTCTCTCATTCTATAATTCCAGGTTCAATTTTTTATTCAAAAATTACAGAAGCCAATTTTGTCTTGAAAATATTCCTATTCTCAGACAGATAAATGCAACAGGCCAGAAAGTTCTGCAATAGACATAATTACATATGGGAATTTAACACTGCATATGAATTTTTTTCTGGGAAACAACTAAATTTTCAAAAAGTGGTATCTAGGAAAATTGACTGTTGGATGAAAAAGAAAAGTTATGTATCTAACCTGATTTCTTACACTGAAGTAAGCTCCATGTGGATCTTTATGTAGTCTGTGTTTTACAGCAATATGCCCAATGGAATTTCTGCATTGAGGGAAATGTTCTATATCTGCACTGTCTAACACAGTGGCTACTGAGCTAGTGGACTCCCAAACTGAATTTTTAAGATATTCAACTTCATTTAAATTCAATATAAGTAGACACATATCGTGAATGGCTACCATACTGAACAGAGTCATTCTATATACACTGGTGCTCAAGGTGTGATACATAGACCAGCATCAGTATCTGCTGAGAACTTCTTAGAAATGCAAATTGTCAAGCCCCTGCCCAGATCATTAATCAGAAACTCTGGGAATGAGGAACAGCAATCTGTGCTTTGACAGGCACTCTGGCCTATTCTGATCATCCTGTAGTTTATGACGTTTATGAAATGCTGATCTAGAGAGAAGAGAATTAAGAAACAAGTAAAACACATAAAATATCAGATAGTGATACATGCTCTCATAAAAAAAAATGTATATATATATGGAAAGAAGTTAGAGATGTCCTAATTGATAAATGACATCAGAATAGAGACCTTGAAGGGACTGGGGTATATGGGGGAAAGATAGCTTTGACAAGTACAAAAACCCTGAGGCAGGAATGTGCTCTAAGTGTTTAAAGAAAAACAGAAACTAGTTGGCTGAGGTGGAAACAATAGGCATGAAATCAGAGTGTTAATCTTGTAGTATTTAAAGGCCTTTCAAGTGAAGACCTGAGATTTTACTGAGACAGAAAGTCTCCAAAGAGTTCTGAGGAGTGATGTGATCTATTCTGCTTTTTAAAAGGATTTCAGTCTGGTTTTTGTATTGAAAATAGCCTGGGGCAGCAGCTACAAGGTTATTGCAAAAATTTAGGTGGGAGATGGTGGTGGCCTGGACTAGTCAGATTCTGCGTATATTTTGTAGGGGGCTGATAGGATTGAAGCCAATGCAGAAAGGAGACAGAGACAGAAAGAAGCTAGCCAGTAGAAAGATGCCAGGATTGCAGGAACATTACAAAGTGGCAGGGTTGCTGAAAGCACCTAACCAGAGGCCTAAAATGCAAATTTCAACGGGTTGCTATGTGAGTGCTTACTGTAACTCACAAGCCATCACCAAGGTTCTGGTAGCCTTGGGAGGCATCAAATAAAGAAAACGCAGGACCTTCCAAAAGTAGAAACTGAAAAATAAGAATCCAGAGGTGGTAAGATATAAAGTCAGAGCCAGAGGTGGCCCCAAGAACATAAAACTCTTGGGAGTTTACAGTAAGATTTTACAATAAGTTTACAATAAGGTTTTAAAGGGGATTGAACTTTGCACAGGAGGTAGAACAGGGCCAATCTTATTTAGATGTGGAGCAGCTGAGTGATCTCAAGAAGTTGTCTGGGTTCTGTGTACATGGATGTGAGCTCCCCTCTAGCAGGACCGCAACTTAATAATCTTTAGGCACCTACTTAGGTCACTGTTGTCGAATGAGGAATTCAGAGGAAACAGTGATTAATTCTGCTTGAAAGTCAATGAGCTCAAATGCAAAGCAGAACAATACAACTGAAACATGAGAAAGCACTCTTGTTGAAAGGAGATTCGTATGCTTTAAAAAAAAAAAAAAAAAAAAAACAACGTGGTAAAAGCTCTGTTGTTTTTTTATAATTAACAAGCTTGTTTTGCCTAAGCCAGGCCATCTTTACACAAAGGTGAGACATAAGCATTAAAAGAGGTTAAGATCTTTTCCCAAAACAGGCTCAGGCTAGTTTGAATGCTTTAAGTATTACAGCATTCAACACTGTAACACAGGAGAGCTGACCCTGACCAGAAGATTTTGAGGTTGAGAATTACTGTCTAGCTTTACCATAAAGGAGCCATAACACTATAAAAGTAGGACATTAACTTTTAAGCAGGTCCTGCATCCAGTGGATCTGCCACTGGGCAACTAATCACAGAGTGCACCCACAGGAATTGAAATCATCTCTTGAATGTAGCTGAGAATTATCCACCTGGATGCCAAACTACTTCTGCCAAAGATAACAATTCTGGTTGGATAATCATCCCTGAGCTGATGCACCTGAAGGCAGCTGGCTAATGGGTTTGACCACAGGATCACCACAGAAAAGATGCCTGTCTTCCTGTTTTTCAAGGCAGAAGTGCATGTGAGCAGGCCATCTGAAACCTGAGGCAAATTATTAAAAGTAGAAAAGGATTGGAGGATTATCATCACTCCTTTATATTATCACACCACACTGAATTATGGTTTATTTTATTAGTCAGCAGAGTCTGCTTTGCATTAACATTATTTACAGATGTTTTTCTCTTGTAAGACAATATAATAATTTTCTGGAGGGGAGATTTTTTTTTTTAAGACTCTAAAAGCTCTTCTTTGAAATGAAGAAATCCCTATGAGATTTCTCACTTCTTTCAGAAATAGATAACAATTTCCCAGATTAATTTCATATCTGTACCTTATAAATGCACACCAACAACCCAATTATACATACCAGTAATAGTGCAGAAATTTTACAACATTCTCTATTGCCGCTGATGTTTATCGATCTTATGCTAAACCATATAGTTCAGTAATGAGTTCAAAAAATGAAGCAGGGCTCTCTCCATGTGTGCAAGAAATGAAATAGACCGCGTACACAAAACAAACAGACCCAGTCTCAAAATTTAGAGTGCTTATTATGCTGTAAGAAATATTTTGAAGAAAGTAACACACACAATTAAGATTTGAAGATAATTAGTAATAGGTCAGATTACTAATCTGGTAAGTTCTTAACATACTAAAAATAGATATTACTAAATGTAAAAAAAACCCCACAATTTTTAGAAAGTCATCATTTTGAATTCTATCTGGTCATTTATCTTGGGTGTTATACTCAGAGCTAGTTATAAATAATTGCCATCATAAAAATTTTGATTTAAGAACACACCTACTAAACACACAACATGGCCCTTATGAAAGCAAAAATACTACAAATATATCTCACTGTAATTGGGGTAATTTGAATATAGACAAAGGATAAGATAAAATTTATTGACATGAAAGATGAAAATCATTAACTGAAAAAAAGCAGGTTACAAATAGCATGTTCAATATAATACCACATTGTTGTAAAAAAGAAGAGTGCATATATAGATGTATGGACATATATGTGCATGCATATGAATAAAAGGTTAGACACTACAATGTTAGAAGTTGCAATCTGCCCATTTAGTGAAATTGCATTTACAATTTTTTGGCTTATCTGCAGTTTCCAACTTTCTAGAACATCTAATTATTGCACTTGTAGTCACACTTAAAAACTAAAATTAAGGCTGAGCACGGTGGTTCACATCTGTAATCCCAGCACTTTGGGAGGCCAAGGCAGGACAATCACTTGAGCCAAGAGTTCAAGGCTGCAGTGAGCTATGATCACACCACTGCACTTTAGCCTGAGCAATGGAGTGAGACCCTGTCTCTAGAAAAATTAAAAGATTAAATTAAGCTAAACAACAAAAATTGAAAAGGGTCATTATTATAAGCTGTAGATGCCAGGAAAGCAAAAAGAAGAGGGTTGCCCTGCCAGGAACAATGTTCTGAGGACATTTGTGAATGCTTTGTCACCCCTTTCCCAAACAGGGGAGCAGGCAGGTGACAGAGGCTGACATTCTCCTGGGCTCAGGGCCATGGGGGACATGGGAGGGCAGTGACAGAACCTAGATGACAGGATGATTAAACACTCAAGTAGTACCAATTAAAAACTCAAGTATTACTGTTATGCTTAAATGCTTGTACAGTTAAAATGCCAGCTTTTTTACAGGAATTACAGTAACTTGTTTAAAGCAATTTAAAGCAACTTTTTTAAAGCAGAATAAGGATCTAAACCAAAATTTAAGCATCTTGTAGAGTTAAACATGGTTTATACCATACTATAGATTTTTGGCAGTTTAAAAAAATTAATTTGCCTGCTATATACATATATTTATCACACATTTGTCATCATTAGACACTTCTCAATAAATATAAATGTGATGTGAACTTTAAAAATTTTCTAGAGCCATACTGTTCTGTTAGTCTTTTTTTTAAGCAAAAACCCTACACAGATTCAACTTGCCATTTTTCATAGTCTATTTATTCCCAATAGGTGGCGCTGTAATCCCTGTAAAACGCTCCAGAGTTCCTTAGTAGACCCATTCTATGCCAGTCAAAACCGCGGGCTTAGGCTCAACTCTGCTTTTAACTGGTACTATGGAACAGGCAAATCAGGCTGGAAATCATGTGCAGCATGTCTTTGGGTTATTTTATGGGAAAAGCTCAGAGAGGTGAGGTGACTTGCTTGAGATCACACAGCAAGTCTAGAACAAACTAACTTCTAGTTGGGACTTCTAGCTTGGAGTTCTGTGCTTTCTTTGTGTCTTCATTTATAGCATCTCACGTGTGCTCGAATCAAAATAAATTCCTATTTGTGGTAGGGGCATAAAAGAAATATCCTCCTCTGTTAAAAAGTGGTGCTTATTTCTTCCTCCCTCTTGTAGGAAAGAAAGTGTGATAGCATGGCCATAGAATGCTCTCTCTACAGGTTAAAGATTCGTGTCAATCTTACCAGATATCCCAAACTGAACATTTTGCTTTAAAAGTGTAGCCCAGAGAGGCCAGGCACAGTGTCTCACGCCTGTAATCCCAGCACTTTGAAAGGCTGAGGTAGGCGGATCATGAGGTCAGGAGATTGAGACCATCCTGGTCAACATGTTGAAACCCCATCTCTATTAAAAACACAAAAAAATAGCCAGCTTGGTGGTGCATGCCTATAGTCCCAGCTACTTGGGAGGCTGACTCAGGGGAGTCGCCTGAACCCAGGAGTGGGAGGTTGCAGTGAGCTGAGATCGGGTCACTGCACTCCAGCCTGGTGACAGAGTGAGGCTCTGTCTCAAAAAAATTTAAAAAAATAAATTAAAAAATAAAAATAAAAGGATAGCCTAGAGAAAGGGAAAAGAGGAAAAATGAACTAATACCTATTAAATGAGGAATAATTACTTATGAAGCAGACACTCGACCACAACATGAAGACCTAGAATCATATACAAATGTACCCACATGTTTCCTTATTCTATGTGGTGTCTATATCGGTTTAGTCTGTAAGCCTATTTTCATTAAAAATTAACTTTTCCCAAGTACTAGCAGACACCACTGCTTATGCTGTTGTGAAGTATGGCATCTTCTGAGAAGAGCCAGCCTGTTCTGTAACAGGAGTATCCTTTAATGTTCATTTTTAGAAGGGCAAAGAACTGCTAGTTTATCAAGTGTATGTATTATACACATATACACAGAAACAGGTTGAGTATCCCTTATCCAAAATGCTTGAGGCAAGAAGTGTTTTAGATTTCACATTTTTTCAGATTTTGAAATATCTGAATTATACAAGTTGAGCATCCTTAATCTGGAAACCCAAAATTTGAAATGCTCCAATAAATATTTCTTTTGAGCATCATATTCACACTCAAAAAGTTTTGGAATTTGGAGCATTTGAGATTTTGGATTTGGTATACACAAGTCTATACATAGATGCACACATTTATATACCTATATTATATCTTATATACTATATCTTATTTGTAAATAAAATATTTTAGGCCAGGCGTGGTGGCTCAACCCTGTAATTCTAGCACTTTGGGAGACAAAGGCAGGCGGATCATGAGGTCAGGAGATCAAGACCATCCTGGCCAACATGGTGAAATCCCATCTGTACTAAAAATACAAAAAATTAGCTGGACATGGTGGTGCATGCCTGTAATTATAGCTATTTGGGAGGCTGAGGCAGGAGAATTGCTTGAACCAGGGAGTCAGAGGTTGCAATAAGCCGAGACCGCACCACTGCACTCCAGCCTGGTGACAGAGAAACACTCCATCTCAAATAATAATAATAATTATTATTATTATTATTATTCCTCCTTCCTTCAATCCAGCCATCCATGGTATCAGGATATGCAAAAATGCCCAAGAGTTTTCAGGTTAGCATGGCAGCTCCCCTCGGTGTAAGCAGAGGCTCACAAAGGCAAGATAGTAGAGACATGGTGACTTTTGGTCAAGTTCTGGTACCAAAAATAGTTGAGCTGGCAGATGGCTATCAACCTAACTCAGAATAAAAGTTTCTCCCTGAGCATAAAGTCTATGACCACCTCCAACCCCACTGTATTCCCTAATCTGAATAAGCTCTTTGTTGAAAATCAATGTACAAACAAGTGCATTCTTCTGAAGATACCACTGTGCACTCACATTGCCCCAAACAGAACATCCTGAGCCCACCTCTGCATGAGATGTATGAGGGGGACTTTCCAAAAATACTCCCAAAGAATACATTTTGGGTGGGAAAAGTATTTCCGAAAAGTGAAGTGAGGTATGTAAGTTTTAGAAATCTGTATTTCAGTCTAATACTGGCACTATTCTTCACAGTAAAACCGTAATAAATAATACTATTCAAAAAATCAAATTCAGAAAGGATGCTCTCAAAAACTGCATTAAAGACTTTGCAGAGTTACATATAGAACTCTGTTTATCTAAGAAACTCTCATACACTTAAAATTAATTTTTTAGTCCTCCACCAAATTCTTGTATTATTCTGTTGAGATTTTTTTTATTGTAGTAACAAAGCCATGAAGAAATTTTATTTTTGTTATTATGAGTCTTCTCATTAGGTAATTAACATTTTTCAGAGGTAGAACATAATTTTCTATTTGAACACTTCCTTTTGTTGTTATTGTTACACAGTTTTGTGAAACAATGAGCCGTAGTAGCTGTGACACTCAAGACAGCCCTAATCATGCCATAAAGATATCCTAAGTCATACTTTTAAGATACCCCCACTCAAACTCTAAAACATATTGGATCACATTAAGATATCCCAGAATCACACTTTTAAGATATTGAGAATCATACAATTACTTTAAATCAAAACACTTAAAATAGAAAATTAGTCACTGCATCAATGAGTCATTTCTGAATTATAAAACTACTGAGAACAAAGTCCCTAAATGAAACCCCGTAGTAAAATCACCGAGAAACAGGCTGCGTAACATGGGAAAATCCCGTCTCTACAAAAAATACTAGAGTTAGCTGGGTGGGGTAGCACACGCCTATGGTGCCAGCTACTTGGGAGGCTGAGGGGGGAAGATTGCTTGAGCCTGAGAGGCAGAAGCTGCAGTGAGCACAGATCTTACCACTGCACTCCAGCCTGGGCAACTGAAACCCTGAAGAATGAAAAAAAGAGAAGAAAAGAAAGGAAAGAAGAAAAAAAAGAAAGAAAAGAAAGGAAAAGAAAAGAAAAGAAAAGAAAAGGAAAGAAAAGAAAAGGAAAGAAGGAAAGAAAGAAAGAAAGAAAGAAAGAAAGAAGAAAGGAAGGAAGGAAGGAAGGAAAAGAGAGAGAGAGAGAGGGAGGGAGGGAGGAAGGAAGGAAGGAAGAACGGCAGGAAGGAAAGAAAGGAAAGAAAGGAAGAAAGAAGGAAGGAAGGAAGAAAGGAGGCAGGCAGGAAAGAAAGGAAAGAAAGAAGGAAGGAAGGAAGGAAGGAAGGAAGGAAGGAAGGAAGGAAGGAAAGAAAGAAAGAAAGAAAGAAAGAAAGAAAGAAAGAAGGGAAGGAAGGAAGGAAGGAAGACGGGGAAGGAAGGAAGGAAGGAAGGAAGGAAGGAAGGAAGGAAGGAAGGAAAAAGGAAAGAAAGAAAGAAAGAACCACTGATATAAATTCTAGTCTCAGAAAAACTCTTCAACCCTAAACAAAATTTAAAAAGCAATCAGAATTTGGGGCATTCCTTCCTTGCTATATGCCTGGAGAAAATATCTTTACTTAAAAGATGCTGGCAAAACAACTAGGACTCATTCCAAGTGCTTCCTCACAGCATTATGTTGCTACCTCCATCTACACAGAAGGGTTTAGGAAGACAATATTCATTTTGATAAATTTATGAAATGCCTACTAAATTGCAAGAAACTGTGCTAGGCATTATAAAGAAAAGTAATGATATTCTCACAGCTCTGTGGTTTCTTCAAGAAGACCTACACATACATTGCAGCATAGAACAATAGGTAATAAATATGGTATAAAGTGTCAGAAGAGCTTGGAAGCCAGAGTTAACCATCAATTCTGGGGAGATCAGGGAGACTTTATATAAAATACATCACCTGAGCTATATAAACTAGAGAAAATGAGGGTAGTGAGTTATGGGGTGGGGTTAGTTCATAAAGGTATGGAGGTAAAGGAAAGAGAGTATTTGTTGAAGAACAAAGGAAGAGCAAACAGTCATGTGGTGAAGCTTAGTATACACAAAGGAGGGCTGGGTGCAGTGGCTCATGCCTGTAATCTCAGCACTTTGGGAGGCTGAGGTGGATGGATCACCTGAGGTCAGGAGTTCGAGACCACCCTGGCCAACATGGGGAAACCACATCTCTAATAAAAACACAAAAATTAGCTTGGGATGGTGGTGCATACCTGTAATCCCAGCTACTTGGAATGCTGGGGCAGGAGTATTGCTTGAACCCAGGAAGTGAAGGTTGCAGTGAGCCCAGATTGCACTACTGCACTCCAGCCAAGGCGACAGAGCAAGACTCAGTCTCAAAAAAAAAAAAACAAAGATATACAAAGGAGAGTGGTGGCGAAGGCAAAGCCTACTTAATTTTGGAGAAGAAAATAAGGTGTCCCAATCTCCGGGTTTGGTAGTTTGGATTTCTTTAATTTGGTATTGAATTGCTATCCCGCAGTCTTTTATCAAAGGTAGTGTCACAAACAGAAAGGTGTTTTAGATTAATCTGAGGGTGCAAGGTAAATGAAAAGAGCCCAGGGTTAAGAAAAGCCGTTCCCAATTAAAAAAAAAAAAAAAAAAAATGGAGGAAGCCAATACACACCCAGCACTGATAGTATTTCATTTAATTATAGCAAAATATATGGTATCTTATTTAATCCTATTAATTCAGCTATAATACATTTTCATAGATAAGGAAACGCAGCAATTCAACAGTTGGCAGTGCAGAAACACAAAGCTGATTGACGGAAAATTACTCAGATTTAGGGAACTGAGGAGACAAACATGCTGGAACAGGATGGGAAAAATCTATGGTCTTTGTAAGTACAAATGTAGGAGAAGTGAGTGATGCAGAATCTATCAGGTATAAATAAAAAATAGACATGAAGAAAATTTAGACATGAAGAAAAATGCAGCATCCTACAGAAGAGTCATAAATTAGACCCGAGGCAGATGAAGAACAAATTCAGTTAAAGTGGGTAAGCTAGACGTTTAAAAAGGTTGTATTCAAATAAGGAACCCTAAGATCTCAGAAATGGAACATTTTTAAAGTGATGAGATTCCACCATTCTCTGGTGGAAATAGGGAAGTTGACCATGGATCTTGGTTTCCAGAGTTGAAGAAACAGAAGAAAAATTAACTCAGGGTGGCATGTGGAAAAGTCTAAAATAACTATGACGGGTGACAGGACAAAGAGAAAAACCATGCTTCTGATATTAAAGTCACTGAGGTTTAAAAAAAAAAAAAAAGAGTTGAAGAACACAGAGACTCACTGATAGCAAACAGAGAATAAGGCAATACAAATAGATGACCGGTACATCCCCAAGAAGAAATTTTGAGGACTATTTGTGATGAAACCAGTGTCACCTGCAACCCTAAAGAACTAGAAAAAATGCTGACTTTTTTTTTTTTTTTACTTACTTTGAATTCAGGAAAAACAAAACAAAATAAAAATTAAAAAAGGAATTGCCTTTATTACCCCCAGCCAGATCCATTATCCTTTTAAAACCAGAGTAATATTATTTCAAGAATTGATGATGATGGCCACTGTCTCTAACTTTCAAGATGTCTTCCTCATCCAGAAGAGGTCATTCAGAGCTGCAGGTAGGAGCCTACCACTGACACGGGTTTTTCAATCTCACAAATAGGGCTCAACGTGTGGTCTCCAAAATGACTTTCGATACAAAATAAATGGCAAAATGCAACTTCCTCAAATTTAATCAGAGTTAAATAATACTATATTATTTGCTAAAGTTGAACTATTTTGTCTTCATCTACTTTTCAATAATCTGTAAAGTTACACATGATTTTCATGATAAATCTTAAAATTAAGGTTATCTTGAATAAGTTTCTCTAGACAAAACCAGATTGTAAGAATGCAATATCCAATATATTCTTTTCCTGATACACAACACACACACACACACACACACACACACACACACACACACACACACACACACACACACACTCTGCTAAGGTCAAAACAGCCTAAATTTCTAAAAGAGGATTCCTGATAACAAACAGGCAGTTGAAGGTGAAAGAACAAGACCAAGTCTATATAGTTCATGTAACTTTCCACTTCAAAGTGAAATGGAAAATTACACTTGGCTTTGTTCCATTTTTCCAATTTTCACAAAAGTATTTAAACATATCAGTCTTCTAAATCACATCTTTCCTTTTTGCTGGGATAAAGTTTGATTTTACTTTTCTACTTAACTCATCCAGATTTTAAATAAATTAATTAAATCATTCAATGAAATAAAAAAACCCTGCCAATTAATTTATAGACAGATCTGTTTTGATAAATAAGAAAGTATTATATTTTTAATTATTAACTTCTGTAAACTCAAATTTAAAGAAGCAGCTTAAAGTGGGAAGAACAATTTGAAAAAAAAAGGATGGGAGTTTCCTAGGGGTCACTGGGCTTGTTTTGTTAGTTTGGTTTACAAAATCAATATAACCGATGGCCATTCCTTCAGGAAAGGCTTATTTTTTAAAACTTGTTAAATAACTAATGAAATATGAAATGGTTCCAAATTTCAAGAGTCATTTAATTGGGCTTGTGGAATTTATAGCACTGATATTAAAACATTGGTAGAAAAATTTTGCCACCATTTTAGCACTCTTTTATTTTTAACAAGTAACTAAACAGAGTGATAAATGAAGTGTTTTGTCAAAGAGCAAACATCAAGATATATATTACAGAGGCTTTCAGTGGTGGAATAAGAAAGGGAGGTCCTGATATTTCATTCACTCCAGCATACCTGCCATGAACAGTAGTAGATTTGATAATATCCCCAGGTAGAGCCACGGAGAGTTCGATGTCTTTATCTATCATGTTTTCTTTCTGTTCCATGATGAAAGCCGTGGATTCTACAGAATCAGCAGCTGAAGAGGCATCAGCGTATTTGGTCTCAGCTGGGGGAAGTGGTGCCTTGGCTTTTGGTTTTCTCCTAAAATATAAAGAAAACACAAAATATATTTTGTTTTTAAAGTAAACTTTTAATACGATCTAATTTTATAAACTCCAAAATGCGTATGTATCTGTTTTTCTCAACTAGAAAAAATGTTCAAAGGTGTTAACTGTTAGTGTTGGATGGTGGAATTAGGAATTTTTTCCTTTTCCAGTCAGCATTTTGTTTTGAATACAATGCCTACATTTCCTGGAAATAAAAAGAAACATGATAAATAAATTTTATATTTACCGTGTATTCGTTATAGCAAGCCAAGAGGATAATTTAATTTCTTTGATGAGATAAATTACAAAAATCCTTACTGTTTCAGGATAGAGATCAGTATCTCATTCTCTCATTTCATAATAACTCTTACCTTTGGGCCTTTCACCCTATTTGTTTCTGATCTAGTATGTTCTGGCCTCTCTATTCAGAAAAACCCTACCTTATCCTTCAAATATTAGCTAAATCCACCCCACTTGCCCCAAACTATCCCTTCCACAAAATTTCTTCCTTCTTTGAATTGATATATCACATACAACCAATTCCATAGATGTAACTTTTTAAATATTTTTTCTGGGCACCAGTTTCATCTCTCTACGTACATTTATAACTCCCAGCAAAAAAAGAAGCATGAAGCATGCTAGCCAGGTGTGGTGGCACACAGCTGAGATTCCCGCTACTCAGCAGACTGAGGTGGGAGGATCCACTGAGTCCAGGAGTTTGAGTCCAGCCTGGGCAACATAGTGAGACCCTATCTCAAAGAAAGCAAGCAAGAAAGAAGCATGCTATGGATGGCTGTATTTCCCACTATACCTAGCAATGAACTATGATGGGTTGTTTGATAAATATCTACTTCAATGAAAAACATTACAAATAATTTTCTAATAAATATTTTTGCATCACCAAGACAACTTCTTCCCTAACATATCAGAAATAGGAGACATTCCGAACTTACATAGGCCAATTCAATGATTTGATGGGTTGAAAAAAATAAAATGTGAAAATAAACTATAAGTAATGACAAATTTATGTTTTTATTTAAAACATTGTCAAATAAATTGTTTTAAATATTACTTTTATAAAAGGCTAATTGGTTTTAGAACAATGAATACTACTCCTTTCCACTCAGAAAAATATAGATTTAAATTCCTCCTATTTTTATTTGCTAGGCAAACATAGGAACCAAACAAGATCAAAAGGCTTCTTTATAAGTTAATATGTAACATCCACCCATTTGGTATTTTCAAAATTTAAGGTCCCATAACTCCAACTCCTTTAACATATGACTCATCGTGAAAAGACAGAAGCAAGGTTCCTTGCTTCATTGTACACTGTAAATTCACTTACTAAAATAACAAGCCCTTGACTCTTAGTGGTATAATAATAGAAATATATTGTACTTCAGAAAAGACTCATTTTACAAGAGCAACAAAACTACATTTTAAAAATTATTACAATGAATAAAAGCTAATAAAACTCTGTGTAAAGAAAAATGCCCCCCAATGTCAAATTTCAATTTTTAAATCTTCAGAAATTGACCACTCATGTATAACAAATATTTATTTTGGAAAGGTAAAGATGAGCAAGACTCAGTTCCTATTCTTGACGGTTCATAGCCCCAAAGAATTGACAAGCAGGCAAAATACTATCAAATTTGATGACTGCTCTAACACAGGTATGCAGAGATTGCAGCTTTGGGTCACAGGAATAAAGTGTAACTTTCCCAGGAAGCCAGAAATGTTTTACAGATGGGAAACGTGAGCTGGGCTTTGAAGAATGTGTAGAAACACATAGCAAAGGCAAGAAATAACTGATATTTCAGGCAGAGGAAAGTGAATACAGCCATAAAAGAAAATGGTACTTTTTAGAACTCAATGGTTTGATAAAGTTGCACAGAGAAGTCAAAGAGATGAGAAATGAGTGAATCAGCTGAAACATTTTATAAGTAAGATAATTCAGTAAGGTGGGTTGCTACAAAGTTCATATCCTAAAGTGTCAATAGCCTACATAAATATCAGCAAAAACTGGTCAGAAAGTACAACAAAAGACAAAGTTCCTTTGGTATTAGCAACAAAAATGAATTTTAAAAAGACTCTCCAGGTATTTCCATCTCAGCCAATCACATTTCTTTCATTTGCCCAGGTCAAAAATCTTGGTTCTCACAAACATATATCCAATCCACCTACAAATTCCACCAGCTTTTTACCATAAATAGACCCAGAATCCACCAGCAACAAGGATCACCAAACACCTCTGCTCAAGCTGCCAACTGATATCCCTGCTCCCAACCTTGTCACTTTGTAATCTAGTCTCAACATAGCAACCAGAGTGATCTTCTTGAAATACAAGTTAGAAGATTAAACTTTCAGGGATCATTTCTACAGTTCATTACAGTACTACACAAGTTTCTCTGAATGTGTTGATAAACAGGTAAATAAAATAATGAAATAAAATACAAGTCAGATCACTGCCTCGCTTCCCACATTCTCCAAAGATTTCCTACTTCAACCAGAAAAAGATCTAGGGTACTATACAAATGTTCCTCTACTTACAATGGGGTTACCACCCGATAAATCCAACTGGAATGGAAAATATAAGTCAAAAATATACCAAATACCCCCAATAAACCAATCACAGAATCAGAAAATCATAATTCAATGATCATAAATCCAGATGTCCCTCAATTTATGATAAGGCTACATTTTGATAAACCCACGGCAAAGTTGAAAAATCATACATCCAACCATTGCAAGCAGGGGACCATCTGTAATAGGTCCTTCCTTCCTCCCTTACCTCCAGCCTCTCCAGTCTGTTACCTAAGACTGTCTCCCTAGGCTCACTGCATCCAATCTCAGGATTCTTGCCTTCTCCTTGAGCACATCTAGAATGCAAGGCCCTCTACAGAGTCTGCTCCTGACCTTAACAACCTCATCTCTCTCTCTCTCTCTCTCTGCTTTACTTTTGGCCACAGGGTTAATGAGCAACATACTTATCATGTCTCCTTCCATTAAAGGGTAATGAATTCCATGAGAGTAGGGACTTGCCTCCACCACCTTGTCCACACATGTACAAATGCACAGAATCTCTGGGACCATGCCTGCCACATAGTAGGCACTGATATTTGCTGAAAGGGTGAATTCAATGACTACTTTCGACAGAAGATGTACTATCTAAGCCTAAAATTGGGAAGGAAAAGAGTCCTTACCACTACAAAATAAAATGAATTTTTATATCAGCATTACTTGTCTGGGATTTTAAAAAAAATGACTGATTATGTTTTATTTTTTATAAGATGAATGAAAAATACACACTGGTTTTATTAGCAAGGGATAACTGAGAACTTGGCAATTCTGGGGAAGTGTTCCCTGTCTACTGCACACCGCAATGAACTCTGACTCACAGTTGTGATGTCTATGTGTGTGACGGTTTTACTTCCTTAGGTAGTTTGAGTCTGTGATGAAAATCCATCTCTAAACACTCTACGTAAGGCAGTTTCTTTTAAGACAGGGAAAGTAGGAAAAAGCACTAGTTGAAAAGCCATTCTCACAGAACTTTTGAGACAGTGGCTGGCTCTGTTGCCCAGAATGGAGTGCAGTGGCAGATCTCAGCTCGATGCAGCCTCTACCTCCCAGGTTCAAGCAATTCTCATGCCTCAGCCTCCTGGGTGGCTGGGACTACTACAGGGCACATGCCCAGCTAATTTTTGTATTTTCACTAGAGATGGGGTTTTGCCATGTTGTCCAGGCTGGTCTTGAACTCCTGAGCTCAAGCAATCCTCTTACCTCAGCCTCCCAAACTGCTGGGATTACAGGCATGAGCCACCGCACCCTGCCATTTACAAAAGATTTCTAGGAAAAACATCCTAATATGTCCAGTTGTTACACAATTTAATAATATATTTGTTACTTTTTTTTCTGAAAAATGGAAAGCAATGTTAATAAGATCAAGATCCTTCCACAGTGAATGAGCAATACACCTGAGAAGATGCTATGTGTAATTAAATAACAAATGCAAAAGGAAAAAGAAGGGTCATCAAACAGATGATAACTTTGAAAATTTAGGTCAAAAAAACAGCTGAGCCCAGCTGTGTGGGGTAGGTAGCAGAATCAAGGCATGCTTCAAAGAGACAAGAGACTCAGGTCTTGAAAGAAAAGTAGAATTTAGATAAGAAGAGCCTGTAGGATCAATTATATGTTAGTTCCCAATTGTGGTCCATACACATTAAATTTATGAATGTGTTTATCTAGCTTGCTTGCTACATAGTCTAGTCTAGTGAAAAGAATACCAGTGGGAGCCTGGATTTGGCCTGATTCCTAAGTAGCTTTAAGACTTTAACTTATTTGACCTTTTAGTCACCAGCAAAATTTTGAAAATATCGTTACCTACTAGCAACTCTCCTAATACTATTTTTTTTGGTCAGAGACCCTGAAGGAATAACAAAATTTTCACCCAAAGTTAAAAGTACAGTGAAAACAATCAAATGTGTATTATAATCTAAATATAGGAAATTCTAATAATAAAAAATAAAGAGAAAAAAGTAACATTAACATTCAATAACAACTATACTTAAGAATACTACATCTTAAAAAATATTTAAATATTAAAAAATCAGAGTAGCTGCCATTGAAGCCTCCTCACCCCTTTTAAACAGGAATGCCTGAGCCAGTTTTCCTATCAAATAGATTTTCACATATGCTTTTCTTCACCAGTGGCCTTGTTTGACTATTAGTGTCTACTTTTTAGAGGCTTTTACCCTTAACAGTAAACAATAGCAAATTTCACTAAGGGTGGGTGGAGAGGAGGTTATACTGGAAAGATATTTATAGTAAGAACACTCCCCCACATCAGGGCAAAAATTCATTATTCAAGCTTAAAAATAACAAGCTACTAAGTTATTGCTTGTGTAAATCATTGCTTTATTATAATTACCTCAATATTATACTTAATATTAATATACTTAATGAAAATTAAGGCAAAATTTGCATTAATCGATAATATATTTTGAAAATATCAGAACTTCCCTTTAACACATAATTCAATTAGTGTCCTACTTCTATTGCTGATTGGTCTTTTATCATTTTGATTTGCAGGACACTCCAAAATCATGTGCCCATTGTAATCATTACTCCATTACTGTAAATATAATATCCTTAAAATGGATAGAAAGTGAGAATAAAAGAGCTCAGCAAAACACAATTCTAGTCTTGATCTGAAAAAGCAAAGATATACTTACATCCTTAATAAGCTACTCAACTACAATGGGATCTCATCAGTTTGCTATATTTAACGTATTTATGAAGTATTTTTATAGATTCATTCAGAAAAGCTATACAGAAATATGGCTTCAATATTCAAGACAAAAATATAAGAACAAATTATCAGTCTTAACAATAGGCTTTTAAAGTATTGCAGTCTAAGGAGCAAAAATAAATTTAGCAGTAACCCTCTCTCAGCATAAAGTATTATCAAACATAGGATTTATTGTAAGTGTTGATGAGGCAGTCCTTCAAAATAAATGGCAGTGTTTTCATGGCCCCTAAACTATGTATTACAATTATAAATTGAAGACCAATTTCTCAACACAATTTCTCATTTTCTCTGTCTGGGTTTAATGAAACAACAGAAGAATTTATTAAATAAGATTTGTTCAGAGGTGGGCATAACATTGTATTATATGCTCAAGGGAATACAATTAGAAACAATAAAAGCTCTCTTTTCTTGATGAACCTAATTTCAAAGAGTGAATATGACAAAAGGGCTTAAAAAGATATGCAGTAATGAAAATTGACAAGGAGAAACCCAAAACATTATGTGACTCTTAAATTACTTTTTTATTCTCACAGTTACCAATGACCTATGAAGGTCCAAATCACAGAAAATTATCTCTCATCTTGGTCACACTGAGCACTATTTGACAGCTGCTCAAGTCCTCTGTGAGGGATTCTCTTCCCTCGGCTTCTTTGTGTGGGCACACAATCTACTGTTTTCTTCCTTCTTCATTGCCACTCCTCAGTCACTCCATCCTCACCTCCTCTGATTTCTAAATGTTGAGCACCCCAGCGTTGTCCATTCTCAGCCTTTTTCTCTTCTCTTTCTACAACCCCCACCTCCAAGTGATTTCACAAAACTCCATGGCTTTAAATATCACTATATGTCAGTGGCTGTCAAATTCACATCTCCGATCCTGACTTGCTTATTGAGTTCTGACTTTTATACCCAATAATCTCATGGTTATCTCCATTTAGATGTACCATAGGTATCTCAAATGTTATATAACCACAACATGATTCTCTTCTTTATCTCTAATTATTATTATATTATTCCCATATATTATTCCCCATCTCTACAAATGGCTCCACAAACTACCCAGTTAACTCAAGCAATAAAACCTCAAGCAGGCCTATTTTAATTCCTCTCTGTCCCTTACGTCCTATTTCCAATCCATGAACAAGTCCCTGGGATCTAAACTCTAAAACATATCCTGAGCTTCTGTACTTTTCACCAGCTCCCTGCAGCCACCCTGGTAATTAAGGCATCATCTCTTTTTGCCCAAACTGCTTCAATAGCCTTTTCACTGGTCTCTCCTGTTTCTCCTCTTGTTCCTTAAAATCTATTCTTCTCTGTAGTAGTCACAGTGATCTTTTAAATATGTATGGGATTAGGTCAGTGGGGGAGAAAAACAAGAAAAAATATGTAAATCAGATCACATCTCTCTAATCCCTTACTGGCCTTCCAGTGCATTGATGAACGCAAATTCTTTTCTTTGGCTTACATGCCCCAGATGAGCTAGCCTGGTGGTTCTCAAAGTATAGTTTCAGAGCAGCAGCAGTAGTACTTGGGAACTTTTTAGAAATGCAAAATGTAAGGCTGCAGTACCCGAGACATACATAATCAGAAACACTGAGGGCAGGGCCTTACAATCCACATTTGACAACCCTCCAAGTGATTCTGATGTATGGTAAAGTCTGAGAACCACTGAGCCAATCTCAGCTTCCCTCTCCACACTCCCAGTTTCAATGCCCTGTGTAATTCGCACTGGCATTTCTTCCTTTCCTGAAATAAACCCAGTCTCTTCACATCCAAGGGCTTGCATAGCTTTGCCCACTGCCCATAATGCTTTTAATCAGAAAACTTCAAACTGCCTGCTCCTTGAGCTCATTCAGAATACAGATAAAATATTTCCTCCTCTTAGAGGTATTCTCTAACCACTTAAGAGGTACCAAGGCCCACCCCCACCCATTGTGGCCCACCCTTCACATAGCCCCGCTTGGTCCCCATCACATTTATCACTATCTGAAGTCATCCTGCTCATTTACTGATTTCCTTGTTTATTACTTGGCCCCACAACCAAAATTCCTGGAGGTCTGGGACCTGGTCTGTCTCATTCTCTGCTGGCACCTAGAACTATAACTGGCACAAGATAGGGTTCCCTCTGAGCATTTTAAAGAATTTAATTGAGGAAGAAAAGGAGGGGAGGTCATATTAGTTTAATGGGTTTATAGGAGAGCAAAACCTTGGGGGTGTTGTGGAGAGTCAACTTATTCTGTAGCCAGAGGTGTAAAGTCATTCATGAATATCTACTGCTAAATTCTGAAAAGGTGCTTGTGGTATACATTTAATCTTACAAGGCCATTGCTACTGCCATTTAGCTGGGGTTTACAGAAGTTCAAGAAATTTGCCCCAAAGCGCAGAGAACATGGGACAGCCACAAATGAAAACCCACCAATTCCCCTCGCCAATAACCCTAGCAAAGGCCATCTAAATAAGTTCTAACATTTAAATAAGCCACAAAGAGGTCCACATGGGTAAAACAACTCAATCCTCAGGAAGTTTCTAAATGCTTTTCCTATTTGGGGAAAAAAGGGGGTAGGGATTAAATTGAGACTGACAAAATTCTAGAATGGTAAGAAGGCTCCCTCATTTTGCCCAGATGATCAGTAATTTGCCTCAAGCCATATAATCTGTGGGACAAGAATGAACAGCTTCATCTGTAGCTTCCTCTGACCAATGACGATCATGATTAATATCAGAAAAGAATAATCTAATTTTTCATTTTTAAGAATGGGACTCATCTTTCAGTTATACTTTGTATAATGGACCAAGCAAAGAGGCAGTGGGTATTCTCCACATCAAAGCAAGCACTTATGGAATGCTAGTGTCATGTCCCAATGGCAAGTGCCAAAAGGACACAAGGTAAAATAGTTTTTAATACAGTATCAACAGCAGCTAACCCTTGAGTGTTGACTGTCTGTTAGAAAATGTTTTTTACCTGCACTAACTCATGTCTTTACCACACTATATAAAGCAAGTGCTGTCACCTCCACATTCCAGATGAAGGTGACACACAGAGAGATTAAGGAACTTGCCCAAACTTCCATAGCCAGTAAGCGGTGGAGCTGAAATTTAAACCCAAGGTGTCTAATTCTAAAGTCAGTGCTCTTTACTACCACATTACATCATTTATTTGAGAGCTTAAACATTCCTCAAAATAAACAACAAAAAGTAAAGGAGCAAAAGACAACTAGTGAATGAGAAAAACCAATGTGGTTATTGAATATCTTCTAAGTCCTGTACAGGTGCTTTTTGTCTACATTTAATCTTATGAGGCAGTTACCATTGCCATTTAGCTAGGATTTACAAACGTTTAAGACATTTGCCCCAAAGCAAGAGAACATGGGACAACTACAAAGAAAAATCCACCAAATCTCCCTCCAATAATCCTAGCAAGGGCCATCTAAATAAGCCTCAACATTTAAACAGGAACGCAGATGCCAGACGTGCCCATACCCCAGCCCTACCACTGAGACAGCTACTTTCCCAGCTGAGGTTGGAGAAACAATATAGTGGACATCAAAAGGCCTAGGAATATTCTAAATGGCCACGTGAGTTACCATAAGTAAGTCATGTAATTTCTCTGTTCTTCCATTTTCTCATTTACAACATACAGGTATTGAACGAAATGATCCTATATCCCTTTACTTCTAACATACAAATATTCAAGCACAATTTTGTTTAGACTGGAAATGGAGACAAGATAGTTAGGACTAGGGTCAGGGCACAGTGGCTGCACTACTTTACGAGTACCATTTGGTTGAAAGAGTCACACGGACAGAACGCCCACTCCCGGGGAGTTCTTCCTATGCTGAGAACATTTCTGCTACTGGTGAGGAAAGGGTCTCCTCTGAGGCTCATAGGAAATGGAAGCCTGGAAAATGGAATCCATTTCCAAGTGCTTTTCACTCTCTTGGCATTCACACTAGGAAAAAATGACGAAGAGAATGGCAAACTCAAAGGAAAATTTTGAAAAGTTCTCGTTTCAGTCTCCCACACTCAATTATTTTACATTTCAACACCTGGAATACCAAGTCCCTACTACAAGCCATTCATCACTTCAGACTTCTGCCCCCATAGCACCTCCACTCAAGTCCAACCAATAATCCAAAATCACATCAATTATATCCCATGTTTCTGCCACCTTAAATCTCTGTCTCCAAGGTGCACACAAAAAATACAGAGATTTCTATTATCTTAAATACTACTTGCCTGCTTCTTCCAAGCACCTTGTCATTACCCTCCTTCTGGGACTCTGCTGTCCACTATGGCAGCCATGTGGCTATTGAGCACCTGAAGCATAATTAGTGTGTCTGAGGGACGACAGTTTTCGTTTATTTAGTTTTAATTTGAACTTTAAAACTTATAATTAATTCAGTTATTGGAAAATGTTTAAGTATATCTGGGACAAGTCGAGTATGGGAATTTATTTATTTATATTTTTTAGACAGAGTCTCACTCCGTCACCCAGGCTGGAGGGGAGTCGTGAGATCTCAGCTCACTGCAACCTCCACCTCTTGGGTTCAAGCAATTCTCATGCCTTAGCCTCCTGAGTAGCTGGAATTATAGGCATGTATCACCATGCCCAGCTAATTTTTGTAGAGACAAGGTCGCACCTTGTTGGCCAAGCTGGTCATGAACTCCTGTCCTCAAATGATCCACTTGCCTTGGCCTCCCAAAGTGCTGCAGTTACAGGTGTGAGCCATCGTGCTGACCCAGAATCTATTTATTTAAGTATAAATTTCATGACACCTAAATACAGATCAGGTATTTCTAATGAAAATATAACATCTGAGCTGAGAAGTGCTATTAGTGTAAAATACACACTGTGTTCCATAGACTTAGTAATAGGTATTAAATATCTATTAATAATTATTGTATGTTGACTACATGTTAAAATGATAACATGTTTATATACTCAGCTTAATGAAATACATTTACCATGGTGGGCTGCCTCTAAGATGATCTGACTTTGCTTCCTTGTGCAATCTCCTCCCTTTGAATGTGGGCTGGACTTACTGACTCACTTCCGATAAATAGAATGCAGCAACAGTGATGGGCTGTCATTTCTGAGGTTAGGTTACCAAAAAACTATGGTGTTGTTTTAGGTACCCTGCTGCTCTGAGAGAATCCAGCTGCCCTATGGGGAGTCCCATGTGGCAAATGACATCTCAGGCCAACAGCCACAAGAGTGAGCTTGGAAGCAAATCTCTCCCCAGCAGAGACTTGAGCCCCAGCATACACCTGACTGCAGTCTTACCACTCAACCAGTAAACTAAGAATGACAGTTGTTTTATTTCATTTTATTTTTGAAATGGAGTTTCACTCTTATTGCCCAGGCTGGAGTGCAATGGCATGATCTTGACTCACCGCCACCTCTGCCTCCCAGGTTCAAGTAACTCTCCTGCCTCAGCCTCCCAAGTAGTTGAGATTACAGGCATGCACTACCACGCCTGGCTAATTTTTGTATTTTTAGTAGAGACAGGGTTTCTCCATGTTGGTAGGCTGGTCTCGAACTCCCGAACTCAGGTGATCTACCTGTCTTGGCCTCTCGAAGTGCTTGGATTACAGGTGTGAGCCACATGCCAGGCCAAGAATGGCAGTTCGACATACACCATGTACCTGAGTTTCAGCTTCAGGTGATTTGACATACTCGCTGTGCTCTAAAGCACTGCAACTGGTATGACCTACATTTACAGCATATCCTCTTTGCAATCCAAGAACCTCTCGTTTTATACATAGAAGTCTATTTTAAATTATTTTAGTATCCTGCCTATATTTAACAGAAACATGTAGATCCTTTTGTTCAATAATTAGCTATGATCATCTATCACACCCATCTCTGTGAGAGGAAGTGGAGCAAATCCAAAGACAAGACACAGGTTTCCGGCTGGGTGCAGTGGCTCACACTTGTAATCCAAGCACTTTGGGAGGCCATGGCAGGAGCATCACTTGAACCCAAGAGCCTGGATGACATAATAATACCTCATCTCTACAAAACAAATTAAAAAATTAGTCTGGCATGGTGGTATGCACCTCTAGTCTCACCTACTTGGTAGGCTGAGCTGGGAGGATTGCTTAAGCCTGGGAGGTCAAGGCTTCAGTGAGCTGTGATTGTACCAATGCACTCCAGTCTAGGTGACAGAGCAAAACCCTGTCTGAAATAAATATATATTAAAACAAATTTTTAATTGCTTTTAAAGACACAGGTTTCCCTCTAGCATGTACAATATGACAGAAAGGGTAAAGAAGTAGCCAAATGACTAGCACAATGCAGGAGTGAAATACCCCAGGATACCCTGTGCATAGTTTCCAAAGTACATCACATTATCTGCCAGAAAAAAATTTTGAGGCAAAAACCATCAACATAATTTTGGCGTTTTTGCTTAGTACATTACCTTTTGCAGAGTATGCTCAATTAATTTCTAAAAATGAATCAACTTAAATACAGTTTCATTAGATTGATTCATTTTCTGTGGTTACACCTCTCTCAAATTTTCCCCTTTTACTACTTTTAAGGAATATAGCAATTATGTAAAGTGGGACACAGGACACAGAAACACAATAGAACCTCTTTGTATCATCAGGCATTTGAGAATAAGGTTAGAGTGAGTAGATGAAGCTTTATTGTAATTTAGTTGTCATGTACCCGGAAAGACATAACCTGCTCTGTGTTCTAATTCATGCAATAAAAGGGCCATGTAGGTAATTACAGGATTCTTTACAATTAATTGAGGTCTCAACTCAAAAACCGTTATTTCTTAAATGAAATTAGATAGTTTAGTTGCTTCTAAATGCCCCTTTAAATTCATGTAAACAAATGGACAGTATTTATCATCCTGCCATATTTTTTATGTATACAGAAAAAAAATCACTATGCTGTGAAAAGGTAGTTCCCAAATACATCTTAGGAGTTGTTTTGACTTAAGCTTAGTTATCACTTCAGATCTTTAACAGACATAGGGCCAGCTTTTGTTCACCTTACTCTAAATATATTCTATACATATATATATTTATATACCCATATACAAAAGTGTGAGTATACATACCTGTATATATGACAGCATGAGACAGAGAGAGAGAGAGAGAGAGAGAGAGAGAGAGAGAGAGAGAGAGAGAGAGAATGTGCTAGTGAGTACCATCAGCACTTATTTTCCTTTGGCTTTAACTAGAGGTATATTCCAAATTCACTTGCCAAGTAACTCTTCATGAAGCAACTCTTATTCTCCTATTTTAAGCAGATATGTATTCCAACAGAAAACACATAACTCCTAAAAATAATTCTGGTGAGGAATTTTAATAATATTCACTATGGTAGTCAGTTACTGAGATGCTAAGTAACATAATTCTCTCTCTCCATTTCCCTCTACTCATCACCAGGTAATTTCTGGGGAAATTTCTTCCACATTTAGTAATATCATAATAATATTTTCAATTCCAAAATCCTGGTTTCTATTTTTCATTTTGCATATATATCTAAAATATTAAAAAACGGCAAAATATATTTTATAAAAGTTTATAGGGTAATAGTTTACTCCTGAGCAGCATCTCTAAGTGAATAAATTTATTCTAATATCTATAAATTTAAAATAAGTGCTTTAGATAAGAGTTGCATGATTTGGCTTTCACTGTTTTGGTTGGGGAAATGTGGGTGACATGGCAGGGAGAAAATGCAAATATCTACCTCACTAAATACATACAGTATAATCTCCCAGTGACAGCATTAATGCATTTCAGAAAGGCACAGAGCAATAGAAAAAAGATATATACTTGAAATTAAAAAGGAAAAAAATCTACATATTAATCACCAAGAGTTATTGATAAAAATCAAGATTTAGACTTGGTTTGTGCCTGAGTCTGCAGTAATTAGTTATTAGGTCATTTGGTCTCACTGGAACTTCAATTGCAAAACTGGAATAACATTTTCAGCCTCTCAAGGTTGCTGAGAGGGTTAAATGGGTGAGGTATATTCATTGTCTAGTACAATGGTTCTCAAACTTGGCTGCACAATGGACTCACCTACACTGAAGAAAATACTGAGAGCTAGGCATCACTTTGAGGTTCTGATTTAATTGGTTTGTGAGGATTTTTTAAAATCTCCCCAAGAGTTTCTAAAGCGCGGCCAATTTTGAGAATCACTGGTCTGGTATAATGCCTAGCACACCACAAATATTCAGTTAGACTTAATGATATAGCTTCATTGGAACTTTATAAACTCTGATGCATGCCTAAAGGTTGCTACCTAGGTCATTCATAATTATGTAAACTCAAGATCTCAGGATCAGCGACTATAACATATCTTAAAAGCAGTCCAAAATTTTAGTAATAAGTTTTCCAAATTTAAATCCCTGTTATATTTTTGCTTCCTTTTATCAAAGAGGAAAATTCTCATGAAAGAAACTAAAATGATCTTTTCCTTTATATTTTTACTGAGATATAATTTGCATAAGAAAATGCAAAAATATAAGTGAATAGAATTTTACATATATATACATACACCTGTCTGGGTCTTTTTCTCTCAAGGAGCCACCAACACAGACCAAGATATAGGACAGGAAAATATATCTACAAAGTGAAAATTAAATATTAGACCAGGTATGGTGGTTCATGCCTATAGTTTCAGTTACTTGGGAGCCTGAGGTGGGAGGATCAACTGATCCTAGGAGGTCAAGGCTGAAGTGAGCCAAGGTCATGCCACTGCACTCCAGTCTGGGCGACAGCGAGAATCTTTCTCAAAAAATAATAATAATAATTAAATATTAAATTTTGCATACATATCCCATAAATGTTCCTGCAATTTCAGTTTTTCTTTGGGTTTTCTTAATTATCTTATAAGGGATGTTTACTTTTTGCACAATTAAGAAAGTCAAATTTCAACAAGGGAAAAAGATGAGAAAAACCTTCAGCAGAAATAGCTATATCAAAGGAGATATAAAATTAATATAAACAAATGAGCAAGTTGAGAAAACAGACTTAAAAGAAATATCTACAATGAGTCACAAGACAGTCAACAACATTTACTGGGCACCCACTGTGCACTCAGTGCTATATAAGGAAATGGTGAGAAGATTAAATAAATACCATACAAGGCCCTTAGATACCAATAACTTAAAAATGAAATAAGTCCAACTAAACAATAGGAAAGATGCCCTAAACTCACTCTAGGAAAAATCTCTACATTAACTGAATGCTTATCTACTTGCACAAACTACGCCAAAAGTTTTATGTATATAATCCCTAATAAATACTATCCTGTTTTGAATAGATCCCTAAAATAATTCATAACCATTTATAGAAATGACCATATAAATTATCTCAATAACAAACCCAAACCACAGAACCATGTCCCAATACTCAGTTGTGATTCCATTCATTCTTGCACAGCTTTCTGCCCATACAAGTGTCAGTAGCAACTGGAATCAACATCATCTACTGAAAGGGTCCTTTGTATTTGCGTTTGTTGCTTTGCAGGCAACATATATGGGAGAATCATTTTGGTTTAGAAAAATTAGTCCAAAAAGTTCATAAAAATGTGATTGACATTACAATTAGTTTTTTTTTTTCATGATTAACAAAAACATGGGGAGAGAGAACTATGTGAAACTCTAACCTCTGTTTTCTTTGGCACATAAAAATTAAGTATAAAAGGCCTTATTACAAGTACATATTTCTATTTTAAAAAGGTTTATTCATAAAGATTTGAAGAAAAAGTTACTCATTAAAAACAAAATTATCTGTGGATTTTTTTTTTAATCTTACTATACTTGCTCTCTGAAGCAATAAAATAATAAATGTAGAAAAAAAAGTTATCCACCAAAGGCAGTTAAAAAGCTTTAGTTGATTTCTAAAAATAAAATTTTCAAACACATGCTAGGTTAGAAATCTAGCATTTAAAACATTAAATGTAAGAATTATAATTATTAAAATATACGCACATACACATATTAAACAGTCGGAATGCATATTGCAGCCAAGCAAGCCTACTGGTAGATTAGCTGACCAAAGCATAAAACCAAAAGTTGCTTTCAAGTCACAATCCGAGAAACCTACTCTCAAATATGTAACTCGGGTAAATATTAAATATTGTTGAGTCATCAGACTCCGTTAAAATTTTAAATTCATGTTTGGGTAAACCTATCATTTACCACATACTGATAAAGAAAACTCCCTGAAATAAATTTGCCAAAATAATTTTTTTAGCTACAGGTTTTGACAAATAATAGCTAAAATAACTATTTGGACACAGTATCTCAGGGTTTAGAAATATTAAAATCAAAGGTAGCGTACTATTTAAAAATTAACTTAAGAGTGGATCTAAATTTGAAACACAAACTTAAAAAATTTATAGGTAAAAAGAAAAATCCTTGAGAACAAAAGTTAGTCCATAGGATTAGATATGACATCAAAGGCACAATCCATAGAAGATTTAGAGTGTGTGTGTGTGTGTGTGTGTGTGTGTGTGTGTGTGTGTGTGTGTGTCAAAAAATTTGACTTCATCAAAAATTAAAAACTTTCGTTCTGTGAAAGACCCTATTAAGGAGCTGTAAACACAAGCCACAGACTGGGAGAAAAAAATATGGAAGTCACATATCCAGCAAAAAGACATGTCTAGCATATACAAGGAACCCTCCAAACTCAACAGTAAGAAACAATCCAGTCATGAGATGGAAAAAAGTTTTAAAATCGTTACCAAAGAGGGTAAACGAATGACAAATGGACACACAAAAAGATGTTCAACAACACTATCTGTTAGGAAAATGCAAATTAAAGCTATGATGAGCTACCACAACACAGCTACATTTTAAAATACTGGTAATATCAAGTGCAGACAAGAATATGGAGAAATTGGCTCTCTCATATGTGACTTGTATAATGTAAATGCAAGATGGTGAAGGCCACTCTGGAAAACAATTTGGCAGTGTCATATAAAACCAAACATGCACATAACATATGACCCAGCAATCTACTTCTGTGTATTTGCACAAGAGAAGTGAAAACTTACATTCACACAATACGTGTATGTTTATGGCTGATGTCTTCATAAAGGCCCAAACTGGAAACAACCCAAGTGTGTTCCCACGGGAGAAAAGAAAAAAAAAAAATCTGTGATGCATCCATACCACAGAAAACTACTCAGCAATAAAAAGCAACAAAGTTTTGATACATTCCACTCAGACAGATCTCAAGGGCATTATGCTGACTGAAAAAAGACAGTCTAGCAGAGTTACATACCTTATGGTTCTACTTATGTAAGAATCTCAAAGGGACAAACTTCAGGTCACAGAAAACAGATCAATGACAGCCAAAGCTGGAGGCATGATGAGACTATAAAGGGTTAACATTAGGGATTTTGTTTGAGGTGGTGCAGAGTTCCGTATTCTGATAATGTGCAGTTACATTAATCTACACATGTGGCAAAATTTCTCAAAACTATAAACCTAAATCAACAAACATAATGAAGATTATAGAATGGATGTAACAAGCTGATGAAATCTGAATACAGTCTGTACCTGTGTTAATAGCATTAGTATCAATGTCACCTCCCTGGTTTTGACAACATACTATCATTATATATGATATTATTATTGGGGGAAATATAGGGGAAGGGCACAGAGAAACTTTCTGCACTATTTCTGTAACTTCTTTCAAACAAAACTAGTTAAAAAAATTAAAAGTTACAATAAAAATATACCTAAGGTAGTGATTCTCAAAATTTGGTAGATATGATATTAGAATCACCTGAGGAACTTGTTCATAATACAGGTTTGCTTGGGTGGCCCTGCTTTGTACCTATTAAATTAAACCTGCATATGGCGCCTAAGTAATATACATTGATAATCTAGCACACTGCAGTTTGAGAACCACTAGACTAAAATAAAGGCAAAGATAGTAGAAAAATGATGATCCCCATCAATAACTCTTGTTCTATTTAATGGCTAATTACTAAAGAAGTCCTACCCACACAAGACCTCATTCATGGACTATCTAATTGAGTCAAGAGGCTCTCGCAGATACAACAAAAGATATATAATGACATTATGGATCTATTTAATAATGCAAATACTGTTAGTCATAACAAATCTGATATATCAATATAGAAGTGAAAATACTGACATAGAAAGCCATGCTTTTAAAACACAGGTGTGTAGGGAAAATGCACCCTCAATAAGACACAAGCATCACATATTTAAATGTCTATCATAGGCCTTTATGCTTTTATATGAAATATTGTTGGTAAATCATAGATAAAAATAAGCATCACGGTATTTGAGTTTAAAGTTTCCTTTGTTTGATATAACTCATGAAAAGATCAACCTAAATATTATTCCATATATAACATAGTAAGAGTTAAAACCCAAGAAGTTTCCAAATCTTCATTTAAATTCTCTCCTAAGAAAATACTCACAGGAACATCTAGATATACACTTTTCACATTTATGTCAGGCAGCTCTGTGCCAAGTACCTAACAGGTCCCTTCTACCTTTTATCAGAAAAGAATGAATCATAGTCTTCCCATGATCTCCCAGCAATCTCATAAGAAAAGTAGCAATGCAACTAGAGAATAAATAAAGTCTTAGAATATTATCTCTGAAAGTCTGCTAATCTCTAACTTAAACAGTTGCTACAACCTCTGAAATGCTAGCTCACTTGCTTTCTGCTCTGTGGAAAAAAAAATAACTTATTTTGGATGAAAAAATATGGTTATTAAGTGATTATGCTCAAATAGTTTAGCTGATTAATACTGGCCTCAAGTGAATCTTTAATTATAGGCTTAATCCTTCCTTATAGGGCTATTTAACCTGACCATGCTGCTTAGCCACAGGTGACAGTGCCAACCTTGAGCCAGAAAAAATGTGAGCATCACTGGGCAAAGTAAAAGTCAATTGAGATGTATGTTTGAAGGAAGACAAGTCTGTAACAACTCAAGGTACTTTCAGTGTAGGTTTGGTCAGTAGTAGCGTCTCTTACACCATAGATGAAACAATCAATATACAGTATCCTGAACGAACCAGGAGAGGTAGTGGGGGACTAGGAAAGAGTGCTGCATTACAAGACAGTATACTTCAATTCTAGTATCAATGCAAAATATAACGAGCTGAGTCTCAGCTGTCTCATTTAATCAATATATTAAATGTATAGTGTAATATATGAGAACAAACTAGGTAGCCTGGTAAAAGTATCTGATCATTTTAAACTACTGGCATTATTAAAAACGGCATAAAGCAAAGGTGAACAAACTGTGGCCTAGAGGACAAGTTAAGTTTATCACCCTTTAAAAAAAAAAATTAAAGTTTTGCTGGAACACAGACATGCTCATTTGTTTACATATAATCTATGAGTGCTTTCACACAATAACAGACTTGAGTAGTTGTGACAGAGGCCTTAGAGCCTGCAAAATCTGAAATATTTACTGTCTGGCCATTTACAGGAAAAGCTCACTGAGTCTTGGCATAAAGGGTCACATTTCTGATAAAGTTACTATACAATTTTAAAATCCTTAGTTTTACACAAAAGTATACTTCTTACATCTCAGGTTTGAAAAAATGTCAAAAATTTGACAACACACACTATTGGTAAGGTTGGGAAAAGAAGCACTCTCATACCTTGCTATTGGGACACAAAAATGGAGAAATTTTTCCTACAGAGAAAAATTTAGCAATAACTAACACAATCAAATATGTAGTTACCCTCTGGCCCAATAATCCTACCACCAGAATGTCATCACAAAGACACATCAGCTTATGGCTTATGCATAACGTTAGTTCTTGAAGCATTTTTGAAAACTAAAGACAAGAAACAAACCAAATAACCATGAATTGTAGACTATATCAAATTATGGTACATCCATTTGATAAAGTATTATGCAATCATGAAAAGGAATGAAAAAGATCATATACATTCATGTCTGGAATATATTGACAAATGAAATAAATAAGTTCTTTTAGTATGCTATCCTTTGATAAAAAGTGGATGGGGTGCTATATGGAATATAACAGAAACAATGCCAAGATAAAAATAAAAATGATTATCTATGTGGGAGGATAGGAATAGGGAAAAAAGTTAGATTTCTACAAATATCTTGAAATTTTGTCTTTAAAACCATTAAATGTTTTTAAAGCTTTCCTTTTTCTTTTTGTTTGAGACAGGATCTTGCTCTATCATCCAGGCTGGAGCGCAGGGGCGCAAGAGTGGCTTACTGCAGCCTCAACCTGTTGGGCTCAAGAGATCCTCCCACCTCAGCCTCTCGAGTAGCTGGAGGCATGTGCCACCACATCTGGCTAATTTTTTTGTTTAGTAGAGACAGAATCTCACTATGTTTATCAGGGTGGCCTTGAACTCCTGGCCTCAAGCAATCCTCCTGCCTTGGCCTCTCAAAGTGTTGAGATTATCAGGTATGAGCTACCACACCCAGCTAGCTTTTCCTTTTTATATGCACCTACTATGATATATTCTAAAGACAAAAACACTAAGAATTTTAAAACTGTGCCCAGTTGTCTTATTATTAGTAGTAATGTTAACATAATTATTTTGAAACTATTATTCGTATAATTGTAAAATATCTTAATGTATATTATTAGAGGTCAATATTTTCTGAATGAGAAGAGATAAACATAAAATTAGAGTTAAATAAAATTACTGTGACTTTAAATTTGATTGAATATATTAGTATGAATATAAATTTTTTCTTTCAAAAATGCATATTGGCCAGGCACAGTGGCTCATGCCTTTAATCTCAGCACTTTGGGAGGCTGAGGCAGGAGGATCATGAGGTCAGGAGTTCAAGACTGGCCTGGCCAACATAGTGAAACCCCATCTCTGCTAAAAATACAAAAAATTAGCCAGGCATGATGGCAGGCACCTGTAATCCCAGCTACTTGGAAGGCTGAGGCAGGAGAATCACATGAATCCAGGAGGCAGAGGCTTCAGTGAGCCGAGATCACGTCACTGCACTTCAGCCTGAGTAACAGCATGAGACTCCATCTCAGGAAAAAAAAAAAAAAAAAAAAAAAAAAGCATATTAACCAGCTGTCTACTTGAAAATCACCACCCAGTAGCAAAGAGCATGTACTTTTGGTCTGTAAATACATTTTCCATCAAAGGAACCAGGGTTCCTTGAAAAAATGGCTGAGTCCAGGTGTGGGCCAAAAAAACATATGAGACCTTTCTGGGAAACACAATGTTCTAGGATCATGGAGGTTATCACATACTATTGAGGTCATGGAAAAGGACTCAGCAGGCAACTGGGAGGACATCTTTCTGGCCTAGGATGGGATAATCTGAACACTAAAAGAATGGCTACATTGCATTGAAATGTAACATTTATTTTTAAAAATCCATGAGTTATTAATAATTAAACTAGTCACTATGAAGGCTGCAAGGGTAGGGCATCTCAGCACTATGAAAATGTAGGGACAGAATTAAGCAAGCATTTATACTGCCTGAAAAACAGTTCATACAGAAATACAACATTTGATGAACAAGGATTTCCTTTAAAGAATTCAAGCCTAAACAAATGCAGAAGTAATAAAAGAATTAGAAAATTATTGGTTTCAATATTTGTTCAAAAACAGCATTAAGCAACCATTCATCAATGAACTCTAAGCCATGAGGTGAGAATTTAACTGGGAACATAATAAATGAATCTGATGGATACCACCTGAATCCACTTTTCAAATTTAGCATCACTAAATATTGCACAGACATAATATGCTTCATGACATGTTGCAATGGAAAGCACACAATACCACATATGAAGTATTCTTATCTAAAACATTTACTATGACTCTAACCAAAGAATTAAACAGACTGAAAAACAATATAAACACAACCACAAGAATGTAATTAGCAAGATCCTGAATGTGGGATAGTCTGCAATTTCAGTAATCCAATAATCAAAATGTAGGAACAAAAAGAAGGGGGTGGGAAAGGGCCTGTACAGAATGAGAGATTTAAGTGACATCACCACCAAATGTTAGATACCCAATGCCATAAAAGATATGTTTTTTAAATGTCCTTATCAGTGACAGATATATAACAAAATACTTATGAGTAAAATGGCTTTGTGTGGATTTTCTTCAGATGAATAGAGGAAAAAGTGGAGATAGCTAAGGCAAACAAAGGGTTTGTGATTTTTAAAGCTGAGTGAAAAGTGAGTAATGAATACTCCTTTTTTATTTGAAAATTACTAATATAAAACATAAAATCTTATGTTCTATGGTATACATGAACAAAACAATAATTGAAATACAAAGAAACAAAAGAAATTACTAAAACTAATCAAAAATACGTTTAGGAATATTGACCTCCTAAATGAAGATCACTTTTGCCTTTTCATCTATAAAATGAAAGGCTGTCTGGAAGATCTCTGAAGTTCTTTTCATTGTAATATTTCTTACTTGTGTTTTAAATAAGATCATAATTTTTTCTTTCTAACATCTCTGCTCTAACCCTAACCAACCCCCAGCCTCAGGCACCCACTAATGTATTTTCTGTCTCTCTATATTTGCTATTCTGGACATGTCATATAAATGGAATCATGCAATATATGTTCTGATTGGCTTCTTCCACTGAAGCAGCTCTTGAGGTTTACCCATGTTGCAGCATACATCCATATTTTGTTATTTTTTATTCCCTAATAGAACGCCTTTGTATTAATAGACTACATTTTATTTACCCATTCCCCAATTAATAAATGTTTGCTTCCACTATTTGGTTGTTAAGAATATGGCTGCAATGAACACTCACACAGAAGTCTTTGCATATACCCTTTTTGGTATGTGTTATGGTTTGGTTCTCTGTCCCTGCTCCAATCTCACGTTGAATTGTATTCCCCAATTCAATGTATTGGAGGTGAAGCCAGGTGGGAGGTGATTTCCCCTTAGTGCCATTCTTGCAATAGTAAGTTCTTATGAGACCTGGTCATTTAAAAGTGTGTGGTACCTCTTCCCTTTTGCTCTTCCCCCTGCTCCAGCAATGTGAATTGGTGGCTCCCACTTGCCTCTGCTATGATTGTAAATTTTCTGAGGCCTCCCTAGAATCTAAGCAGATGCCAGCATCATGCTTCCTCTATAGCCTAGAGTATTGTGAACCAATTAAACCTCTTTTCTTTCTAAATTATCCAGTCTCAGGTATTTCTTTACAGTAGTTCGAGAACGAACTAATAAAGGATGTCATCCTTGTTAAGACTTCGCAGCATAAATAGTATGTTCCTAGCACTCTCTGATTCCTCCTGCATTCCTTAATGCACATGGAAATAGTTTAATGCCACTGGCATTTAAAATTATAATTTACTCATGAAAGGCCAACAGGTATTCAAGAACTATAAGCCACACCTGTATTACACAAAAACACAGCCTCGGACACAAAATTAATTATCCAATAAATATTTTGATTATGATTAAAACAGTTTAAGAACCATATAAGCCTCTGCTTTTCCACTAAGCCATTCTTCTTTCAACTACAGATCAATAGGTTAGTATAAATGTTGAGTATATCATAAGGATAATGAATAAACTAACATATATAAAGTTGGTACAATGAACACAGCATAATTGTGTTTAACTTATGTACTGGTTTCACTGCCTAAACACAGAGAGGGATGGAATTCTATTCCAAATGTTGCGTATACAACAATGGGCAGTTCAAAATTATGCTTTTAAACTCAATCATAAAACTGTATGAATATTTAATTTTTTTCTCATATATTTAAATAAGTTCATTTTTTGGAATAATCACTAGAGTTTTAAAACACATAGATAGAAGAGATACTAGCATTAGCTTATGGAAAATAGTTTGATATTAATGATTTAGAAAAATGATCAAAAAGAGAGGCAAATATAACAAAACCCTCTAATATTTCTAGTCAGGTTATTAAAAGGTCAGGTAAAGCGCAAAATCAAAAGTTCATATAACCTCACACATTCTAACTTAAAATACACAGACGTAAATTCACTCACTACTCTTTGATGTAGAGTGAAAGCTTTATTTTTGCAAATGGACCCACTGATGGGATTTTCATCCTGTCCTTCTTGCAAACACAGCATACAAAGGCTTGCCTTTGATGTTCTCCTTTTCTAAGTAAATGAAAGATTTCAATACATCTGCAAAATAATTTACATGTAAATTCATTTATTTCATTATTTTAGTTGTCTCATTCAATTACAATTCAATAGCATAATTTTTTGGTTAGGGTAGGTAGCTCACCAAAGATTCTTTCTGAAGTATTTAATTTTGCTTTTATGGAAACAGCTCTACCTGTTTTTGCATTGTATGTATATAATATTTTTAAATCACATTATTAAAATAAGAAATTGTAAAAACAGGCCTTAACAGGTTAAGAAATAGTAAAATGAAATTTTGAAGAAATATAACTGGCATGAGCAGGTAAACTAGAGAGTAATTTACTGGTCCTAGCTCCAAACAGTGCAAAGAACAGACATTTGGCATGTACTACTGAGGGATTGAAAATTTTATTTGACCAAGTTTGTTGACTGAAGTTTAAGAACTTCTACAGATTACTACATACAGGATTGCTGGAGAACTTGGATCCATACACTGACAAACCTTTAAGAAATCATGACCTAAAACTTGATTTTTTTTTTTTTTCAGTTGATCCAAATACGTGCAGGCCAAGCAAAAGAAACCACCTGCTACTCCTCAATTTATTACACAATTTGTAAGAAAGGCAGTAGAAAATTAGAAGACTGTGGATCAGATCACATGCACCAGAAATAATACAAATGATTCTCTCAATAAAATAATAATGTAAGCCAAGCTTGTCCAACCTGTGGCCTTCAGGCCACATGCAGCCCAGTACTGTTTTGAATGTGGCCCAAAACAAATTTGTAAACTTACTTAAAACATTATGAGATTTTTTTTTTTCTCATCAGCTATCGTTAGTGTTAGTGCATTTTATGTTTAATGTGTGGCTCAAGACAATTATTCTTCTTCCAGTGTGGCCAAGGAAAGCCAAAAGATTGGACACCTTTGAATTAAGATATAAATATATAAGCATAGTTTCCAGAAACTGTTTTTATTCTTCTATAGAAATAATCCCTCTTATTTGGGGATTCTTATCTGGGAAAGAAACGATCCAGAACCATCTTATGTCTATTAGCTAAATCCCTCCTATCAATCTATCCCTTAGTAAATAATTTGATAAAAAGAAATTTAAAAAATCTGTAAATTTTATCACTATATCAGAATTTAAAAATCACAATAAAATTTAAAGACAAGTAATATATATAGACAAAAGACATATCTAAAAATCTCCATGAAAGCACTGGCCTTCCTAATTCCTTAACTATTTTTAGGTAAATTTTTATTGCAAGCACACGATGGCACACTAAGCAAAGAAATCTGTTTACACACTAAATATTTCCAAACAAGCAATAATAGGCAAATGGCTTACTGTAAATGTTCACCGTTCTGAGTAGTGATTAATTCAGATTAGCAAGTTCATATTAGCGAATGGAAGCTGACTGAGTTCAGGCACCTTAACTGTCTGGTTTAATGCTGGATCTTGAAGCATCTAGAATATTTAATGGAACAAAGAAGATGCTCAATAAAACATGGTTGAATGAATGATTTCTCTTTCAGATACACATATACTCCATGTGTTCAAATGTTTTCCTAATTTTGAAAAAAGTATCTCACTTCTTAAAAGCATGCTGGGTTAGAACGTTTGACGTATTTAACGTGAAATAACAGTTCCTTTTACCATTTGACCCTGATTCCTAGAAAACAAGAACCTGCACAAAGAATAAATTATCCTTAGCCATTCAACAATCAGGTTATCTTCTAGCAATGTATACGAATAACCAACTTGGCCAGGCACGGTGGCTCATGCTTGTAATCCCAGCACTTTGGGAGGCTGAAGCGGACGAATCACCTGAGGTTGGGAGTTTGAGACCAGCCTGACCAACAGGGAGAATCCCCATCTCTTTAAAAATGCAAAAAAAAAAGTAGCCGGGCATGATGGTGCATACCTGTAATCCCAACTACTCGGGAGGCTGAGGCAGGAGAATCGCTTGAACCTGGGAGGCAGTGGTTGCGGTTAGCCAAGATCCTGCCTTTACGCTCCAGCCTGGGCAACAAGAGTGAGACTCCAACTCAAAAAACAAAAACAAAAACAACCTGTAGGGTTGCTAAACATCTATATTCCATGAAAATCATTTTATTCTTCCCATCCACCACAGAGATATTCGCCTTTTACTTTCAGACTGGTGGTTTGATAATTCTCCCAAATAAGTCATTATATATATATTTTCCCCAATTATCAGCAAATAAGAATATATTTTATATTCCTGTTTGTGAAAATGGTTAAATTACAGATTAATTAAAATTGGCTCATTTAAGAGTAATTGGGAAAAATGCAGTGGCTCATGCCTGTAATTCCAGCACTTGGGGCAGCCAAGGCAGGTGGATTACTTGAGCTCAGGTGTTTGAGGCCAGCCTGGACAACACAGTGAGACCCTGTCTCAATTTCAAAAAGAGTAATTGCACAAAGTTAAAGGAAGCAATGCACAGGAAAGAACTTTAAACCAGGAGAGGAAGAAACATGTTTTGCCACATGTAACCCCACAGCAAGAATTTATTAAGCACCTATGCTGGCTTTGGGTAAAGAAATAAGTACAACCCCTGCATTCAAAGAACCAACAGTTTATTATTTTACAATATTCATCAACTACCCATAAAAATCCCAAATGTTACCTTGTTCTCTCTTTCTCTTTCGGTGTCTTTGGTCAACAAATGAGCACTTCTGAAGCACCCATAAAAACATAAATAATGGAATTTACTAAGGTACAATGTGCAGGAAACTATATATACATTAAGCTAATTATTACCACAACACTGTGAGTTGTTGCTTTGTGTATAATTTACAGACAAGGCATAAATTCCTGAGAAGGGAGTTAACTTATCTTCAGTCAGTAAACTGCAAACCTAGGTTTAAAACCAAGGAAAGTTCATTTCAAAGACCCATTTCCCTTATCCTATGCCATTCTGTTACTGTATGCCCTATCTGTGTGCCTAGCACCAATGAAATACCAATCTAAGATCTTAAAATTCTATTTAGAGTGACAAATTGAAAGCAAAAGCAAAAAAAAAAAAAGCCCACACACAATAAATCATGTGAACCTCTTATAAATATTTTCTCTGAAATTACATCTACTAAAAAAACTACTAACGCATCAAAAGAAAACCATTGGATATATGCATACTAAAGACTCATTATAATTATGCTTTCATGATCTGTATAACTATATTAAATCTTTTCAAACAAAGCAAAATTACCCATATTCTGAAAAGTAAACAATGTTTTCATCTGCCTAGTTTAAAGAAACAAAATACTACTACTGGTCCTCGCCACACCATCATTCAGTACCGTAGAAAGGTAGCTGATTTCATGTATAAACACTGTAAAATCCATTGCAATTCTTCCTCTCAGAAACAAGAAAAGGAAATGACAAAGAAATATACAGTAGTCTCATTTATACAAACTTTCCCTGAGGAAATAGGTGGACCTAGAAACAAAGGCATATATAACATGCCAAGTAACAGTGATGGTCAGTACAACTCAATGTCGTAGCAAAGACTTTGTTCAAAAATAGCCGTTGGATATCAAAGCCATTAAAACAGCTTTTATAGCACAAAAATTCTGGTATTACAGGTGTGGTCCAGTTATTATGAATGTCAAGATACAGGAGGTAAAATCCTAATTTACACATTTATTTTAGATCCTAAAATAAAAATAATATATGTTTATTGTACTAATCTCACAAAAAGATCACTACATTCTATATTTTGTCCTCGATTTCATAAGCACCATTCATGTTACTCTTGTAATATTTTGCTAATTGCCTTCTACCACTTTTCTTATTAAAAAGCTAGAAAATATAAAAATTTTATCTTAAAAGCAAAATGAATTCTCTATCACTGAGAGAGCATTTCTTATATTCATGAATTTGATAAGATAGCTGTGCATTTTAAGAAACCACAGATGACTTTGACCAACAACCTAAGTTTTTTCTATCAACAGCATGACGCTTTGAAATCATCTTTAGTAATTCCAAACAAAGCAAACAACACACATGTAATGCATAATCAATTTGATATTCCATCCAAATATTTTGTTGTTTAAACAACAGGTTTCATTGTTTCCTAGAGTTTCTCATTGGAAAAAAAATTGTGTACTGTGTTTCATTTCAGGCGCTACAGAAATGCATGATGAGGGTACTCCTATTAGACAAAACAAATGCAAACTTATGTATATTTTGCAAAAAATGAAAACCTTTAACAAAGAAGAGACCTCAACTAGAATCATAAATGGATTTGTCCACATGACTTGGGAGTTTCATGACATAATTGACAACAGGCTCAAGTTAAAAAACAAAAATGGGTCAGTAGGAGTCACACTATTCTGAATCGGTGGAGACAGGTTTAGAAAGCATGAGTTTCTAACTGCACATCACCACATATATGGTTTATGTGCCATTACTGAATGTGCCTTTGTAAATTACTATCTACTTTCTTTTGACAAGAATAAATTGTGGTAAGAAGGCATCCAACTTATAGCTATATAACTTCAAAGCTCTAGGAAAAGCCACCCAATTCTAAAGATTATTTCAAATATGAAAACAGAATATAATTATACTCTTAATATTGAATGTATAATGAGTTTATGTTAAACAATTCTATTACTCACCTTAATTTTTTCCTTTTCCATATTATTCAGTAATTTGCTTTCTAAAGAACATATGCATAGTGGGAGTAAACAAAACAGGAGAGGTGCCTTCTCCTCTTCCTTATTAATGACATCAGTAACTTTGCCTATTTATAGTCTGGATCATCTGACCTCATGGCTTACATGAATAAGGGGATTTCTTAAGTTGTTAATCCTCACAGCGTGTGCTTAGCAGCAACTAACCAGTGACAGATAGTAACTTGATACTATCTTTATTATATATATATATATTTTTTGAGGGAGTCTTGCTCTGTCACCAGGCTGAAGTGCAGTGGCGCAATCTCGGCTCACTACAATCTCCGCCTCCTGGGTTCAAGCAACTCTCCTGCTTCAACCTCCTGAGTAGCTGGGAGTACAGGTGCACACCACTACGCCCAGCTAATTTTTGTATTTTTTAGTAGAGACAGGGTTTCACCATGTTGGCCGGGATGGTCTTGATCTCTTGACCTCATGATCTGCCCGCCTCTGCCTCCCAAAGTGCTGAGATTACAGGCAGGAGCCACCACGCCCAGCCTATCTTTATTTTCTTTAAAGTAAAACATAGTGAGATTGCAGTTTATGTTGTTTTGGTTTATGTCAACAGTAAATGTGATAAAGTTTCTTTATCAACAAAATTTGAAAAATGTAAATCTCATGTATTTATTTCTATGGGAAATTTACATTTGAATTATATAAGTTAATAAATTAGATTTCTAAAAGGTATTAGAAATATAGCCCTTGTTTAAAAAAAACACAACCAGTGATTCTATTGACTATTTTTCACATTTTATAATAGCAAGTAGATTCATAATTTGAACATCTGAAATCTCTCCTAAGTATATGTATTATTTCTTCTTCGTTCAGGTTTTTTTTTTTTTAAATAATCTTATCAATTCTTCTAAACAGTCTTCTTTAAATGCTAATTAGCTCTGTTAGAAGACCTACTTTATACCACAAGACAATGTTAACTCAATTTTTTCTTTTAATTCACCAAACTTTCAACATAAACCATTTGGAGTTTCAATTAAAAGATGTATTTGGGTATCCAGATATTCTATACCACAATTTAATCTTACATAAAAAGACTAATTTTCACATTCATCTAATATTATATAATACCAGACATCTATTTAAGGGATGAAGTTAATGTCTTACTTAATAAAAGAACAATGTTTTAGCACACACGTTGTACAGAAAGTACAGCACTGCAAGCACGGGGATGAGTGAAGTTGCATTATTCAGTTCGTTTAGCAAAGCTGTACATAATTGTGTACCAGCCAACTCAGAATGTCCATGAACAGCCTTCTTATTCAAGGTTCATGCTGACAGAGTAAATATTACACTCAAGGTCTGCTCTCAGGGTCATGTGCTAAAGGATTTTTTATTTTTTTAATTTAATGCAGGTGAACTGACTAACTGCAATTGTTACTTACTACCAAGAGGGTTGTTAACACAGAGAGGCCCATGCCAGGATCATACAGGGGAAACAGTGCCAATCTAGAGATCAAAATGCTGAATTCTAGTTCGAATTTCTGTCAAGCAACCGAAGCAAATACCTAAAGTCAGCTTTATAGGATTTTCATATTTTAAATGATAGAGGTTATTCCTTGTAAAAGCTAAAGCCCTAGATTACTGTAATTTAACATAGTGTTTATTGAAATATTTACCATAATTTGAAAGAAGCCTCACCATGTCTTAAGGCTAGGAAGTGTTTCCAGTAAGAACATAATGAACAGCAAGCAGTAGTTAATATTATACACACAGAGTTTAATGGATTAAGCATTATATTTAAAATAACTTTTCTTCTCTAACATGCATATATATTTAATTATTCATATATATTTAATGTGTCAAGAAAAATAATTATATAATTTACTCTCCAAAGCATCAATTAACAAATAAAAAAACCTTCTTCAGCTTTTTCTACAAAAATTCTGACAGAGAAAAAGAGTCCTCAGAAATATTAAAATGTTTAAGAGTGGTAATAGTTTGAAAGATCTTTTTAAAGCAGAAGATTAGGAAAGGTTAAATTATTTTAAAACTTTTACAAAACGTATTTACTTACAACTGTTCCAGAAAGTCTCTATAAAACGCTACTGTTCCTTTAGCTATTTACTTTTAGTGAAGGCTGAACCAACTATCCTTCTCTGTTACTAACTCAGCGGTTTGTCATGTATGTGTAAGCGCCAGGCACTTCTTACCTCTGGCAAGTATGTAAAAGAAGGAATTCACTGGTCTCACCAAATCATTCTGTAAATGATCACACTGACATTTTCACAGGTTCTTTTTCTGAAGAGAATGTGTTTTATACAATAAAAACTATAAAAATAAAAAACAGCTTTTCAAGGAATCATAAAACAGCTTTTCAAGGAATTATAAAATTGGATAATCCATTTTTTGTCTCCTTTATAAAGTTCTAAATGCTTGCAGATTCTCAACATATACAGAATGTATAATTATTTTAATTAATCATTTTTTATCTTATTGCTAAGAAGCACATCTGTATAATATTTTTTAAACCTAAAAATTACTCATAGGATGATAGTTTGGAGAAAGCTGAGTATATGAAAATAAAATTCAGAGATAAAAGGCCATCATTTAATTTTGTAAAAAGTCAAAAAACAAAACAAACAAACAAACAAAAAAATACAGGTAAACTTCCCGGCAGATACCCTAAAATTTCTCCCAATCAGTCCAGTGCAAACATCATTTTCTACCATGGAAACCTCAATACAGCCCATGGAAGCTGGTATTTCAGTTTCACAGCTTCACTTCCACTAACATTCTACTGTAAAGGCCCTGATGTGAAAGGAGTAGAATTTAAACAGCTAGATTTTACAGTCAGTCCTCTCATAAAATCAAAGTGCATCTTTGCAGTAATTCAGACTTTTTCAGAATGTTCAGAATCAAATGCAGACTATTCAAATATGTGTGACAGAAACTCTGACACAAAATTACATGTCCCTTTACTTTCACTGATAAAACCATTATTTCTTCTTTCATGTGTGTTAGCGCTGAATAAGGATATAGCTCAAAATAGCACAAGAACTGTCACTAGCACTTGCTTTCTAGCATTGATTGGTCTCATACAGCTCTGCCTACTTTGTACCTACATCTATCTCCACAACAAAACATTTTTAAGAAGGTGTTCATAAGAATGAATCTAGAGCTTTAATGCACAGCATGAGGATTGAGGCCAATAATATTGTCCTGTATACTGGAAGTTCGCTAAGAGTAGTTTTCAGGTGCCTGTATCATTTCTTTTTTTTTAAAAGGTAACTATGTGAGGAGATAATTGTTAATTTGCTTGACTGCAGTAATTATTTCACTATGCATATGTTTATCATAACATCAAGTTGTATACCTTAAATATATACAATAATGACTTCAAAAAAACAAGATGTTCAGGTTAGCATGGCAGTAAAAGCCTATATAGTTCTAGCTACTAGGGAGGCTGAGATAGGAGGACTGCTTACGCCCAGGAGTTTGAGGTTGCAGTGAGCTGTGATTGCGCCACTGCAGTCTAGGCTGGGCCATGGAAAAAGATCCCGCCTCTTTAAAAAAAAAAAAAATGCACTCATAGTGTCTATTGCTACTTCCTTACCTTGTAGCTTCATATGAGCCCACTTCCATCCGGCTACCACCCCCAACTCCACCCACACTATCCTATATATTCATTAACACCAATGCCCCTCACGGTGCTCCAGATACTAAAGAGCAGGATTCTTCTGTAATTTTATTTTGCTTGATTTCTTCATGGCACCCTAAATATTTGATGTTGCCAATCCTAAAATTTTGCCTGGAAAGACTCTTATGTGAAATACATTCTGTTTGCCTCTGTTGTCCTGCTGGTAGTTTGTTTCATTTTGTGTTTCTGAGATGGAGTTTCACTCTGTCGCCCAGGCTGGAGTGCAGTGCCATGACCTCAGCTCACTGCAACCTCCACTTCCCAGGTACAAGCAATTCTCTTGCCTCAGCGTCCTGAGTAGCTGAGATTGCAGGCATGCACCACCACACCCAAGTTTTGTATTTTTAGTAGAGACAGGGTTTCACCATATTGACCCTGAACTCCTGATCTCAAGTGATCCACCAGCCTTGTCCTCCCAAGGTGCTGAGATTACAGGTTTGAGCCACAGTACCCAGCCCCTGCTGGTAGTCTTCAGTGCCCTAATGCTCCTCCTCATTTGCCCTCAAAGATATCCCAAGTTGCATAATCAATTATATGGGATCATTCTACTTGGGGGTCTTACTACCCATATTTTAAAATCTCTTGGCTGCCTAATTAGGCATCTCAAGCTTGATAATGCCAAAACTGAACTTTCACCCCTCCTCCCTTAGTCTCCCCCACCTCAATAACAACCCCAATACAGTCCAAAATCTAGGAATTTACTTTGGTTCATTCCTCTCTCTCCCTCAACTCCATTTTCAATCCAAAACAGATGCTGAATTCATGCACTTCATCGCTAAAACCACCACCCCCCCGCCCCACCGCCCCCGGTCCAGTTCAATCCTCCATTCCCTCCCACTCCACCGACAGCTTCCCTGCCTCTGCTTTCGGCGTCATTCCAAGCTCTTCCACAAAACATCCATGCGCCATTTTAAAATGTAAACTATCAATTCATTCTCTGTTTGAAATCTTCCAAATGCTTCCCATGGCCCTCAGAATAAATTTCAAACCCCTTATCCTGCTAAAGGAAGCCCCAAACTGCAGCACTGTCTAGGTCTCATGTCCTCTTTATCGGCCCACTCTGTTCTAGCAGCACTGGCTTTTACTAGGTCTGGTATGTATAAGCCGTCCCAGTCTTAGGAGCATTGACTCTACTGTTCCCTGGACCTGGAATGCTTTTCCTCATGCAGATCCCTGTTCAACATTACCTTTTCATAAAGATTCTTCATCGAGTGTACAGCAGTGTACCACTTGCTATCCCATCACCCTATTTTAATTCTCTTTAAAGTATTTATTGTGTTTTCTTCTTGAAATTTATTTTGAATGGCTGTCCACCCCCTCCCCCAACCCCAACTTGGTTCCCTTCATAACATAAACTCTGAGAAGAGGCACCTTGTCAGTCTTTTCCTGATGCCTATAACAGGGACTGGCACTTGACAAGCAATCAGTAAGTCTTTGCTGTCAAATAAGTGAATCGGTTATGAGGAACACTTTTTTGCTAATTTGACCACTTAAATGTTTATGTAAATTGTGGTTAACTGTCTTTGGAAAAACATTATGATTAACATAAATAAAAGGGGCATTAGCCCTTGAAAAAAAAAACCACAAAAATAATTACATTATTTAATTTTTAAAAATAAACTTATTGTTTTGGAATAATTTTAGATTTACAGAAAATTAGTAAAGTAACTAAAGACAGTTCCCATATGCACTTTACCTAGTTTCCTTTAATGTTAACATCTTACATACCTTTGTCAAAACTAATATTAAAATCAGTGATTATTAACTAAACTCCAGACTGTATTTGGATTTCACCAGTTTGTCCATTAATTTCTTTTATATGTTCCATGATTTAATCCAGAATACCATATGGTATTTAGTTAAAATTTAATTTTGAATTGTAGCTTGAGTTTTTTTATTTTTCAAAATGTCTTTTCAGTTCTGTATGTGGCATATACAAACCTTACTATTGGTCTTATTTAAAATGAAGTAATTTGACTCAATATAAAAGAAGCAATATGCCAGGAAAAACAAAAATTCACTAAATAATGAGACACACACACACATACACACACACACACACACCCCCCACTACTGTTAAAGACAGAATAACTATTACAGTATAATCCAAGATTCTTTTTTAAATTTTCTTTGTTAACTTCCTAAGAATGCTGCCCTAGGCTTCTCCTGAAAAGTTTTGTATATGCTTCTACGCACCTGAGGATTCCAGGCAGCATTAAGGGAGAGCAACATAGAAATGCTGCTATATACCTGAATGTAGGTAACAGCAAGAATGCTCACAATGATCCTTCTTAGAAAAAATGAGAACACAATCTTCTAAGCCAAGATGAATGACATTTATGAATCACATTAATATCAGCTTGATTTCCTAAAGCAACTTTTAAAGAGCGTAAAACAACTTCCTTAACACAGGTGTCACTGAGGCAAAATAGAAATAAAATGTGTCAAGTGTAAAAGAAACTGGCATAGGGGTACCTGTAGCCAGCTGGAGAGAAGGCTAGCAATAGTACAGGCTACTCATATCTAGTTAATTAATACTCTGGGAAACAAGAAATCTGTGTTAGGAAGTTTTCCAATTTTTCAGAAGACATAAGAACTTTGTTTTTTTACATAAAATTTTCTATGTTGTCAAATAATCTGCCCTGCTAAATGCAGCATTCTATGTGGCCTTGGGACAATGGCACTGAAAACTCTAAGCCACTGGCTAGGTCTCACCACTGCTGTCTGCTCCTATGCATAGTGGCCAAGAGTTAACGATAACAGCCACAAAAAGATAGTTCTGGTGCCTCTAACAGGATGCCTCTAATAGGAATAGATGGCCTCAGATACATGAGAAAAGCAGACAGACTGATCAGGAAAAACTCACTCAACATTGACTGAGGCTTTATGACATGAAGGTTTGCAAGGGAATAAAGTAGCAAGGAATGCCACTTTATTTGACTGAGGGAATAAAGTGGCAGCTCAGAGGACGGGTGCATCAGAAAAGGTTATATTTGGGAGGAACGGCAAATGCAAGGGGGAAAAAGAGGTCTTAATGCTCCAAAGCAAAGAACTTTCTTCTGGCCCAGTGCAATGGCTGATGCCTGTAATCCGAACACTTTGGGAGGCCAGGGTGGTCAGATCACTTGAGGTCAGGAGTTTGAGACCAGCCTGGCCAGCATGGTAAACATGTCTCTACTAAAAAATACAAAATTTATCTGGAGTGGTGGCTTGTGCCTGTAGTCCCAGCTACTTAAAAGGCTGAGGCACGAGAATCATTGAACCCAGGAGACAGAGGTTGCAATGAGCCGAGATCATGCCACTGCACTCCAGCCGTGTCAACAGAGTGAGTGAAACATAAAAGACAACTTTCCAAGCAAGGCCTCGTAGGCCATACTGAATTTAGGTTATTTAAAATCAGTCACACAGGGTAGTCATATGATCTTATTTGCATCTGGAAATATCATTATAATGAAAATGGAAGGCATTGATTAAAGGGTTAAGACCAGGGACACGTAGACCAATTAAATGATCAGTAATCCAGGTAAAAGTTACCAAGACCTGGTAGCACTGGGAAGAGAGGGAAAGAAACGGGTTGAGGAGATATTTCAGTGATAGGATCAGCAAAATTTAGTGGCCAAGTCACAGGCTAACAAAAGGAAAGGGGGAAAACCAGGAGAAATCCCAGTGTATGACTACGATAATTCAGTAAATGATGAGACCAATCACAACCAGGATAGAAATTACAGGAGGAAGACAAGACTTCACAGGATATGAGTCATTCCAGAGTTTTGAATTTGAGAGTCATATTGGAAACATGGTCTTTAAACTTTGTACTCTCCAATTGAGATCAATTGCTTGTTTTTTGTTTTTGCTTGTTTTTTGTTTTTTCCTATCCATATTGTTTTTGCCTATCCAAATTACTTTCCTATTCCTAAGTAGGGGTAGGGAAATTTGATCTTTCCTTATATTCTAGGCAGAAAAGTGATCCAAACATGTAAATATTACCATAGATCACAGGCTCTCTGATGAGAAAGGATAAACAGTACAAATCACGACAGAGTCATCATCTTTGCCTGGGAAGTTTTTTCATCATAATTGTCCTGCTCTCTGTTGATACCCTGAAGGAATCTGGGCTATCCCAGTCCTCTGCTTCCCCAACAGGAAAAGCCAGGAGATTCCTTGCTCCATTCAGCCTTAAGAACAATATTAAAGAGCCTTTACCAACACTGATGAGGTCTTGAATCCCTCAGAGCATTCCATGTAAGCTTTAGGAGATACAGAATTCTTTCTCCTTGCTCTTAATGAGCTGCCCTGCCCTGCTCCACCCACCTCACTTTCCAGAACACAGAGCCTATTTCCACAGGATTCTTCCCAGCTTCCCACAGACTCCCAGGCCCAAGCAGGACAGTTTTCTTACAGCAGGGGCATTCTCTCTGAGTCCCTTGACCAAAAAGTCCCCTTTTAGCTCTTCCAACCAGAGACCACACAGACCAGTGCCTTCCTTCAGGTCTTTTTTCATCAGCCTCTGTCCCAATAACTGAATCTAGAAGGAAACAGAAGACTTAAGATGATAGCACTCCACAAATTTAGACAGAACATTAAAGGAAGGGTAGGGAATGTGCAGGTGTGAGATGTGGGTCAGGCCTCCATCTGCAGGAATGTTCTCATACGGCACTCAGGGCCGAGATGAGGCCTGATGAGAAAAACGTTTGCCTCATGAATTTTAAAATATTTTAAAAATATGATATGATACACTTTTATTTCTTTTATAGCTTAGATAAATAATGATGTAACTTTGCTATCCCACAATTCAAGCAAAGTTTTACTTTTGCTAAATGTGAGGCAGTCTAGCAAGACAGAGCTGACTACCTGGACCCGAATCCTGGCATCCCCGTTAGCTGTCTGTGTGACCTGGAGCAAATTACTTATCCTCATTCTCCTAGATTCTCATAAAATGGGGTAGTAATAAGAGCTACTTAGGGGACTGTTGTAACCAAGGTCCTCAGGACAGTGCCTACAGCGCAGAAATGGCTGACACTGAAGGTTCTAATGCCACAAAAGAGAACATAAGAGGCCTTTGTAGTAAACATTTCTGAAAATGAAAGGAATTCCATGTAATTTCTCCCTTTTATAAAAGTTTACATTTATAAAAGTTATTGGCCAACTTAAAAGACATATGTTCATTCATTTTACGTCTTCTGAGTCAAGTCACATGGAAAAGTTTTGAGATTTTCATGGCTTTTTTCAAAAGCAATCTTTTTAGCATGGTTTCCTCTTGGACAATAATGAATAATTAAACATTAACTAAAGATCTGATGGTTATTTCTTGTGGATCTCAGGATACCAGGCTATGAGCTCAAAGACACAGATGATATTATCGCCCCAGAGAATGGACAAGGGCTGCAGCGCTCCTATTTATTCCACAACCATTCCACTTTTGTGTATTTTCAGCCTTATGCCTTATTTAGAAACCAAATGATGTTTGCCCTGGGCGGTGCTGCTAGAGTATCTGCCAGGCTAAGTGGAAATCCACAAGGCAGGGTAAGCAACAGACAAGTGAAAATGCTGTTTTCGTGGCGGCTACTGTCGCCCTGTGAGGTCTCTGGGCAAGGAGTAAATATAATTCCCAGTCAATAATTTGCTCTTCCAGTAAGTCAACTTTAGAACAGACACCCTTTAAGAATACCTTGCCTGTGATGTGCATATAAGGCGTTTCCTTATACTTAAGGAGAATTTTAAATACACAAACATCCCTCCAGTATTTCAACAGCAGTAACTTTTCCCTCTGCAATATTCTGAGTTTCATAATGTTGCATTTTAATTATAAAAGTAGTTTACTGCTTTAAAATCAAAAACACAAAAAAACAAGATTCAATATCTTTTACATACATCACAACGAATACTACACAGAGAAGACATTTATCTTCTTTACACTGATTTAAGTTACTTTCTTTTTTAAACCCAATCCTTTTATTTTTTAGGTACCTCATATCCATATGAAAAAAACAGCACAATGACGGCCCATGCCCACGATAACAGATGTGTATACTTGAGGAGAGAGGTTGGAACAGTTTTGAGAAAGGCTGATAAAAATAAAACTGCTACTAACAAGTTGGAGAAGGATTGGGCTAACATGCAATTTTTAGATAAAAGAATGCTTTGGTATCATCATGGTCAGATCAGAAGCTTTCATGTTCTCTGTACAGGCACTCTGTGAAGTGTTACTGAGATACTCTTTCCCCTTTCTCACCACCCTACAAACATGTATCTTTATGGATACTTTACAAGATACTTCACTGATAAGGATAAGAACTATTTAGACAATTAGTCGAGGCAGTAGGACAGCTGGGAGGCAGGATTTGAACTTAGGAAGTCTGACTCCAGAAGCTACATTATTTTCCACTAAACTAAAAGTCAAATTTAATTTGAAATGTGCCCCAAATTAAAACATTGATCCTGATTTTATTTCAAAGGCTTTATCTGTGAATGTGCTCAAAACAAAACAAACCGTAAAGAAACCACATACACAGAGAAAACGAATAAAGTAGATCGATTTTCAACAAATCTCAATAATATAACAAAGTATTCAAACCTCATTACTACTTGTTAGAGAAACTGTAAACATGCTTCCCTAATAGCATTATCAATGTGTTGTTGAATTTTTAAAAATGGAATAAAGATATGCATTTCTTTTAATTGTGTTTTTACTTTAGCCTCAGAGGCGGCTACCCAGTTAAAAAAAAAAGGAACTGTTTATCCATTATAACTTTGGACACTTTTTATTTAGCCAACACTTCTAATTCCCTGTTACTTTGAATTGTCTTTTACTTTTATATTTGCAATTTTATATACCCACAAATTACAAGTGTGAAAAATCTTGATGGCTAGCTTCTTTCTTGCAGTTAATTCTCAGTATTATGAAAGTTTAAGAAAATGCCTGATCTTTATTACTTCTTTTTAATTTTGTGAGTTTCATTTGCTCCTTTAATAAAATTACTAATGTTTAAATTTAAAATTCTACAGTAGAGCTACTCATCCTTAAATTAACTCTGTTAATTATGTTTTTTTTGTTTTGTTTTGTTTTGAGATGGAGTGTTGCTCTCTTGCCCAGGCTGGAGTTAAATGGCACCATTCTGGCTCACCACAACCCCCACTTCCCAGGGTCAAGCGATTCTCCTGCCTCAGCCTCCTGAGTAGCCAGGATTACAGGCATGCACCACCATGCCTGGCTAATTTTTTGTACTTTTAGTAGAGATGGAGTTTCACCATGTTGGTCAGGCTGATCTCAACTCCTGACCCCAAGTGATCCACCCACCTTGACCTCCCAAAGTACTGAGATTACAGGCATGAGCCACTGCGCCCAGACGAGTTCTGTTTTTCAAAATCACCTAACTGAAAAAATAGTCTAACAAACTGAATAGAAAAACATTACATCAACTGAACAAGAAAGATCAAACCAGTTTATTTTCATTATTTTGCAAGCTGTGACATCATATTATTCACATTTTTTTTAAGCGGATTAGTAGACACCAGGGGCTGAGGAAGATAGGGAATGGGGAAGAACTGCTTTATGAGTACAGGTTTCGTTTGCGGATAATGGAAAAGTTCTGGGCTAGGATAGCGGTGATGGCCGCGCAACCCTGTACAGGTACTGTTACTGCATCTCACACGTTAAAACGGTAAGTTATATTTTGTGTATTTTACCACAATTTTAATAAAAACGGCCAGATATTTTAAGACTATTACTAATACGACAAGTAGATTTCTGGTCAAAGATTTATACTTCATAATAGCAATTGGAATATAAAAATAACATTCTATAAAGATATCATATTAAATGTTTAATGAAAGCTTAATGTTCAATAATAACCCACTGCAAGAATAATTTTATCACCTATAAAATCAGGACTTCCCCAAGATATATTTAAATGGTTATACTTAAAATGTTATAACATCCATAGTTCAGTAATCTGCCTTGCTTTCTCATTTTTTTCATATATTATATAAAAGGAAGACTAAGTCTTCAGTATGTGATTATCACAACTATGTATTTTTTGAACTTCTACAACAGTGTTCCAAGAATAAATACCCAAATCCCACAGGTCTTTCAGAAAGGCAGGATGAAGGATGGTCATGGTGGCTCACACCCATAATTCCATCACTTTGGGAAGCCGAGGTGAGAGAATCACTTGAGCCCAGGAATTCCAGAACAGCCTGGGCAACATAGTGAGACCTCATCTCTACTAAAAATAAATTTAAAAAAAAATTAACCAGGTATGGTCACATGTGCCTGTGGTCCCAGCTATTCAGGAGGCAGAGGCAGGAGGATCACATGAGCCTGGGAGGTCAAAGCTGCAGTGAGCTATGATCGTGCCACTGCATGCATTCTAGGGTAAGCACCAGAGTAAGACCCTACAGAGAAGGGAAGAAGAAAGGGGAAAGGAGGTGGAAGGGGAAGGGGGAAAGGGGAGGGGAGGGGAGTGGAGGGGGAGAGGAGATAGTCGTGATAATCACATAATGAAAGCTTAATTTCCTTTTATATATTTTAAAATGGGAAAGCAAGGCAGATTACTGAACTATTGATGTTACAATATTTTAAGTATAACCATTTAAAAATGTATCTTGGGGAAGTTTTGATTTTATAGGTGATAAAATTATACTTGCAGTGGGTTTACTTATTATTTTGAACATTAGTTTATTAAAATTTAATGTGATATATTTATAGAATGTTATTTTTATATTCCAAGCTATTATGAAAGGGAGGAGGGGAGGGGAAGACAGGGGACGGGAAAGGAGGGAAGGGGAGGAGAGGAGCCTGGGCAATATAGCAAGATCCAATCTCTACAAAAGATAAAAATAAAATTAGCCAGGACACACCTGTGGTCCTGGCTGTTTAGGAGGCTGAAGCAGAAAGATTGCCGGAGCCTGGAAGATGGAGTCTCCAGTAAGCCATGATTATGCCACTGCACTCCTGCATGGGCAACAGAGAGTTACTCTGTCTCAATCAATCAATTAACCCATCAAACACTTGTGAGAAAAGTGGGTATTTTCACATTCTTTCTAGGGGAGCTGAACCAGGCCATGAGAAGGAGTTAGCAAGACCAGAGTCCAGGCAGGAGAAGCAACAGATCCAAGTGGACCACTGTGATCTTCTCAGGCTTCCTTTCTCTCTCATCTCACGGTACATTCTCTCATTTCAAAGTGTCCACATTATCTCTAACTTCATTCACAGTAAATTTTCATTTATGCATGTTTTATATTTCATAGACTTTAAGATCCACGAAGGATCATCACACTGTGCAACACACAGAAGTCACTCAACAAACACTTGCTTCTGTATATAGTCCTAGTTTTATTGTTCTATTTTTTTATCTGCATTTTGTATCTCTAAATTTTAAGTCCATTTATTTAGGACATAATTTGTAGGTATTTCTTTCGTCTTCCAAGTTTCTCACACACTGCTGAAGCATACAGAAAGTGCTGGATCCACATATGTAATTATTTCACGTGGCTGCTTCTGTGAATTCCAGAGTGATGTGAGCATAACCACCCTTTGTCCACAGCACTGAATTCTCTCTGGAGGGCCAGCTCTAATGTGAATTTCCCTAAGAAAGCGTCCGAATCTCTCCTCCCTTTCTTCTATTTGCACACTCTGCTTCCCTGTCCTCTGTTCCCTAAGCACTTAGAGGAGGGTATTCATGAGTAATCAGGGTGCCAAAATCCTGGATGAAACTTATGCATTTATCTGTTTCCCTTTATGCTGTAGATTCTCCTAGAGAAGGAAATTTGCTATTTTCATTTTTGGATCCCACTAGTACTAGAGTCAATATGTGTTTTTTTAAACAATTAATATACATATAAAATGAAGGTGCTTTGGTTTGACTCTGTCCTTCCTATCTAAGTTGTATTAGAAACTTAACTCCTAATGCAATGGTGTTGGGAGGTGGGGCCTAATAAGAGATGTTTACGTCATGAGAACTCCATCCTAATGAATGGATTAATGCTACTGTAAAAAGGGCTTGAGGCTGCAAGGGTGCTCTCTTGTCGTCTGCCTTCTGCCATGTGAGGATGAAGCAAGAAGTCCCCTGCCAGATGTCCAGGCCTTCATCTTGAACTTCCCAGCCTCCAGAACTGTGAGAAAGAGCATTTCTAGTCTTTAGAAATTACCTAGTCTGGGAGTTTGAGACCAGCCTGGTAACATGGTAGAAATCCCATCTTTACTAAAAATATAAAAATTAGCTGGGTATGGTGGCATTCACCTGTAGTTCCAGCTACTGGGGAGGTTGAGGCACAAGAATCACTTGAACCCAGGAGGTGGAGGCTGCAGTGAGCCAAGACTGCATTACTGTACTCCAGCCTGGGCGATAGAGTGAGACTGGTCTGTGATGGTCTGTGATGTTCCACAAAGCCACACAAATGGACTATGCCAGAAGGGTACTCTGGACATTCACAAGAAACTTCCAGCCAACCCCATAAATGGATAGAAGTAGTCAAAGATTTTTTTAAAGAGTTTTATTTGGTTTGATTTCTTCAGGGCAGAGAAAACAATAGGCAAAGCCCTTCATGGTGAGCCAGGAACAGACAAAAAACTTCAAGCACGGGTTAATACAGGATGTTACACAAAACATTTTCATAGAAGCTGGAAGTTCCAAAGTGAGAGACAACGTAGCTGAGTAGTTGCTATGGCAACAAAAATAAACTTTATACCAATATTCCCGTCATCATATAACTATTCTTTCTGCTTGCTGGGAGTTTTCTGGTATTTGAGTCCAAGAAAGGAAAGAAAGAAAGAAAGGAAAAAAAAGAAAAAAAGACTTCTGAGGCTTATTCTCAAAGAAGAAAATAGGAAGCTGATTCAGGGACATAGGCTACAGCTGATATCTCCTTTGATACAAAATAAATAGCTAGAGGAAATCCTCCTCTACAACAAAAGGTGTTTTTTAAAAAAAAATAATAATAATAAATGGTATTTTAAAAAATACCAGGCAGGTATAAAACAGGCAACTAAGATGATTAAGGAATTGAAATGAAGCAGTCACTTTAAAAAAGATAATAAATCTAATTTTTCAGATGAATAATGTCTTAAGTTCGATTTCCAGTGTTTCTATGCATTATATAAAAATAATTCTAGTTAACAAAGTTGAATTTGAATACAGAAATGAATTAGGAATATTTTCATACATGTATCAAAACTTCACAAGCCCAGAGGGCTTTTCCTCCACTATGTTTGGAGTCCTTTCTGACTGCTCCTATTCCACGCAGTACTTTGATACACGTCAAGTGCAAGGCACCTTACTAGAGAACACAGGAAATATACTAAGATATGGAGTCCTGCAACAAATACACACAAAATAACACGCATACACAGTGTCCTAAAAGTCTTGCCAAATAAAACAGAGCGTACAACTGGGCGGAGGGATAGAAAGTCACATGCTGGGGGAGGTGAGGGTTGACATGGTCTTATGGGATATGAACTTGAGATGCAGAGGTGGACTGAGACATTTCTGGAAAACTAGATGTATGGCCAGAAGCATGAGGAGCAGGGGATGGCTTGGAAAACAGCAGGAAGCTCAGTTTCTCAGGTGGCCCAGGAGAAGAAGCTCAAGCAACAGTCAGTGATAACACTAAAAAAAAATTTTTAATTAAAACTCTGGAATCACAAATGGAGAGCCTGTAGTCAGAGTCTTCTGTCTTCCTCAGGCGTGAGATCCAGAATCACTTCCCAGATTGGCTTCAGTGTCACCTTCCTAGATTGTTTCTCAGCAACCTTTACCCACACCATTCTAATGATTTCCATTGTACTTCTTTAACTGCTAATTCCCAAAAAGCTTGGTATACCATTCTTAACATTTTTTATGAAAGCATCTTCTACTTCCTTGCCTTAATGTAGCTTGCCTTTTTCTTGATTATGCCATCATACACTTCTCAAATGGACTCTATTCATTCTCTGCTTGCCTCTGCAGACCAGGGAAAGGGAACAGTCAGCATTTTCCTGAATCCCTTCTGCACTAATGTATGACTCTAGTTCATTAACAACCACTCCTCTGCCCCCAAGGGTCTCAGCTACCAGGTATATTACCACTTTAACACTGTTAATCACTTGTCTTCAAGTTACCTTCTACAAGCACTCAGGAATTTGATATCTGGCTCATAGTAAGCTTATCTTTCCTTACTGCTGTCACTACCCTTTAAATTTCATTGCCCATATTGATAGTCCATTCAACATCCTACCTAGCTCACTGGCCATTTCAAACCTGTACTTCATTACTATTAGGAATTTGTCATTACCTGAAACATCTCCACATCAGAAAAATCAAACTTACAAAAAATAATGATTATAACATATCAAATACAAGTTCTGAAGATCTAACGCATGGCATGGTTACTATAGCTTATAACATTGATACAACTGAAATTTGCCAAGAGAGATCTTAAATGTCCTTATCACAGACACAGAAAAAGGTAACTATATGAGGTGATGAATATGTTAATTAACAGTGGTAATCATTTTACAATGTAAGCATAAATTAAAACATATATATTTAAACACATACAATTTTTATTTGGCAATTATAACCTCAGCAGGGCTAGGAGAAAAACGAAGTATCCATCCTCTGAATATAACTTCTTATACCTTTCCATTCCTGCATCCCCACCTTGAGCCCTGAAATAAATACCGTAACATCATTTAAATGCCATCCATCACTGAGTACTTGGAGAATGACCAGGGCTACCCTTTCACCTCCAACCCCAATTACTTTGCATCCTTGGTCTTCCAGCTTATATGGTTCATAACATTCCAACTTGTATTTACTGTAATACCTTCCCCACTCCCACAGAAGCTTCTGAAAAAAGTAAACTGCAAAATTATTCCATTGTTGATTTCATAGTGTCTTCTTTTATGACTTGGTTTTCTAAATTTCTACAACCAAACTTGAAATAAACCACTAGAATTTGAAAATGTGAGAAACCCATTATATTGAATAAAAATATCAATCACTGTAACAGACACTTGTCAGATGCTTTCCTGGCCTCCATTTCATACTTTTTGCACAAGTTAGCAGTCCTGGTGACTAGATGAGATTGATTCCCATAACCTACCCACATAAGTGGGTGCTGATTGGCCTAAACCAAGGAGAAAGGTCTTCCAAACTTACTACTGTGATTGACAAAACCCAAGCCTAAGCCAGCTAGAGGTTAACATTACTCTGGCCATGGGGACTGCTTTGGAAACTTGCTTAAATCTAGTTCAGAGTCAGGCCAAAAGTCTTGTCTGACAATCAGAGAAAGAGGTTTTCTTCTCTAAGAAAGACAGATATGCAGATGTAACATTTGGAGCTGCTGCATCCTTTGTGCTCCACACATCATAGTTTCATCCTAGTTTCAAACACAACTCTGTACCTTAAAAAAAAAATCTACAAGTTGCTGATAAAAACAGCTTTCAAGGAGGTTATGAAAATTACATGAGATACATGCAAAGAGTCTTCCACTGGGTTATCAAGGCCCACTTTCCCCCTCTAGAAACACCTATCAGCTGGAGAACAGACATAGAAGATACTACAATTTAGGCTGATTCAGTCTTATGCTTAGTGACATGTTTGGTAAAAGTTTGTCTAGGAAGAAGGAAAAGCCTGAAATTGTGCTAAGTATTGAAAGGGGTTAAAATGACTGATGTTGGAATTTACACAAAATACAGAGATAAAAGCATAAAAAGCCAGATAACTGGCCAGTCACAGTGGCTCACACATGTAATCCCAGCACTCTGGCAGGCCAAGGCAGGCAGATCACTTGAGGCGAGGAGTTCAAGACCAAGCCCAGCCTGGCCAACATAGTGAGATCCCATCTCTATGTTTAACCAATAAAAGCCAGATCACTAGAATAAAAAGTTCAAGAGATGTACAGAGTAGTAGAAAAGGTTCAGTAGGAAAGGTAGGGAAACAAGAATTTGTTAAGTGAGTGGAATTTCTGAATTTCAGAGGTATGGTAATTTCAGTTAGTAACAAAGGAGATTATCTGCAGGAGTAGAGGTTTAAACACACACACACACACACACACACACACACACACACACACACACCCCCACCCCTCACACGGGTGCAGTGGTGCATGCCTGTAGTCTCAGCTGCTTAGGAGGCTAAAGTAGGAGGATCACTTAAAACCTAAGAGTTCAAATCCAGCATGGACAAGACCTGGCCTCAAAAGACAAGCAAGATCTTGTCTCAAAACTAAAACAAAAACAAAACACATTAAGATAGGGTATTAAATTGGTCATACACCCTGTTTTAATAGAGATCATGAGGACAGGAGGTCATAAGGGAGTGAGATAAAAGCTGTTTGCAGATGGAGTGGTGGTGGAAATGGGGGAGAAATGACTTGGCAGGTAGATGGAGGCCAAGAGAGTGGTCATGTGTGTTTAGCCAGATGGTATCCAAAGTAGTTAGAACTTTTGGTCATACATATCCTGTCATACAAGGCTGATAGAATATGAAGCAAAAATAGGGCATGAGAAAAGCCAATGTTACCTCTGTGCTAAGGAGAGTGAATATCTTCCAAAGGAAGTGCAATGTTTTTGAGGAATAAGAATATGTGGAGAAGGAGAGGGAACTGTGAGGTTGAAGTTGTTTGGCATAGAGGGGATCTCAGAGGGTATGTTAGAGTACTTAGCTGTTCCATCAAAAGTCTATATTTTGAGCATTTGTATTATTTCTATTCAGATTTAGAATAGGTAAGGATATGAGATTTAAGGACTACTTAACTCTCTATTTGAAACCTGATCATCAGCAAGCCTATTTCTCATATCAAAACCTAGATCATAATTGCAGACATTCTCTCTGCAGTTACCCCCTTTAAAGGATATTTTGAAAATAAAGTAATTGAGCAACTGGGTAATTCCTAGCTAAGGCTACTGCATTTTTTTGTTTGTTTGTTTTGCCCTTAAGTTGATATTTTACACACATTGGACTGATTAAAAAACCTGAATACTTCTAAAACAGTCAGCTGATTTTTGTTTTTAAAGCTTACCATTTTTTTCCTCCCTATATTCAAATACATAAGGAAAATAGATGAAGGGGAAAAATACATAATTTCAGATTCTTGAATAATGTTTCATTCAGCATTCTTTCATTATAATGTTAATGGGAAAAGAAATCAATTCATGCTGGTGCCACCATCTGTGTGGAATTTGCACTTACTCCTCATGTCTGCATGAGTTTTCTCTAAAATGGCTGGCTTCCTCTCACTTCCCAAAGATGTGCATGTCAGGTTCACTGGTGTGTCTACATTGTCCCGGGGTATGTGGGTGTGGGTGTGTGTGACTGCACCCTGTAATGGGATGGCGGCTTCCTGCCTTGCACGCTGAGCTGTTGGATATGCTCTGGCCATTCATGACCCTAAATTGGAATAAGTGGGTAAATCATTATCCCACTTGATTTATTTACCTTTCTTAAATGAATGCCTAGCTCACATTTATTTTAATGTTTAATAACATAACAGTTTTGGCTTTTATTTAAAATTTTGGTGACGCTTTTGTGACCAGAAATGTCATCGGAACTTAACTCTTGTTTACATCAATTAACCTATGGTAAAACTGGTTTTCTTATACCTCATTTTAAAGCTGCAGTTTCACCAAACCCAGTGACAACATAAATTGAGGACTTAACTGTACAAAGAAAAAAATCTGAGAGACAAATATCTGAAATTAAATAGCAACAAAGAGCCTCCCTACTCAATTGTTTCTGTTAACTTATATGCTGTGTATCTCACACTTGCCTGCTACATATAAAAGCATTTAATAAGTAAAGAAAGAAAGCTGTAAGATTCCACAAGGAACTCCAGAAAAGAAAAGATGGGTTACATAATACATCATTGATCACTGAGGGCAAAAATGCTTTGGAAGACTCTCCACCTCTCTCTAGAAACTAATTAAACTTTTGAGAGTTTCAGGTACCTGAGCTAACAACAATGTCAAAAGACCAACTCCAGCTTGGAACAACTTCCTTCTTTTGCACACTTCTGCATAACTTGAAATATGATATTATAACATATTCTCCAAAAGATGATTCCAATCAGAAGTCTCCAGTAAAGTTCACGTCCAAATTACTCTCCAATCAGAAATGTTATGTATATAAATACATACATATAACAATGAATTCTATATACATACTTGATTCTCTGCAGCCTATCTTTGAAAAAGTACAGAATATTCTTCCAGAGATATAATAGACTCAGAATGCTCTCCTAGTGTTATATCTACTAATTATTTTTTGTTGGTATTTTGGAATTGAGAGCTAGAGTTTAGCTCCAGCTTCCCTTGTCTTACTTGCCAAAATAACTTCTCAAAATACTTTTTTTAAAGTTAACTACATATATTAATGAAATATTTTAAAATTATTTATTCACCGAGAAAGCCTTTAATGACGTGGTTAAAAACAAAACAAAATAAAACAAACAAAACTTCCACATGACACATGACCAGAAAGACAAAGGCACATTTTAATGACAGGTGGGAGTGAGGGAGCTCAGGAAATATAGCAATGGAGACAAAGCAAGGTCTCATCCCATTGCTACTAGATAGACAGATAGATAGACAGACAGACAGACAGACAGTTTTATTTTTTTAATACGGTGGGTAACCTCCATACCAACTGTCTTCCTGCGTGCCTACCTGAATTGCAGAGGCTAAAATCCTAACTAATTCTCTTCCCAGGCTCTCATCTCCAGACATCTGTTAATTAGGTATGCCATCATGTATAGTGCTGTCTTTGTGATTCCTAGATCACAACTAAGCTTTAGGAGCAACTTCTCCACCTTCCTGATGGTAGCAGAGGTAGCAGCACCTCTAGCAGGCCAGACAAATGGTGCCACCAGACCTGAAGGCACAGGTGGGGTTCTGCTCCTCCAAACTGCCAACCTTTTTATAAGTATTGAATCCCCTGTTTGCTTTTTTGTTTTTGGTTTTTTTATTTGTTTATTTAAAACAACTGGCTTTTCTCTTGTTTTCTCAAAGTAAAAACTAACTGATCATGTACATTTGTATTTCAATATCAAAGTAGGTCAGATGAATGCTCAATTATTTTAATTTTTTAAATCCACAGCCTCTTTTGATAAACACATAAGAGCTGCTGCTTTAAGTAGTAAGTAGATACACTTCCCAAACCAATTCCCATTGGCCCTTTCCCTTTCTCTCCCTTTCTCTCTCTCTCTCTTTCTTCTTTTGACAGAGTCTCACTCTGTGGTCCAGGCTGGAGCGCAGTGGTACAAACTTAGCTCACTGCAGCCTCCGCCTCCTGAACTCAAGCAATCGTCCCACCTCAGCCTCCCTGGTGGCTGGGATTACATGTGTGCACCACCACACCTGGCTAATTTATTTTTATTTTTATTTTTTTGTACAGATGTGGTCTCACTATGTTGCCCAGGCTGGTCTCAAACTTCTGGGCTGAAGCCATCCACTCTGCTTGGCTCCCAAAGTGCTCGGATTTAGATGTGAATAACTGCGCTCGACCTCTTTTGCTCTTAAAAGGCTCAAGTTAGCAGTTCAGCCACCACATAATTAGAAACGGAAGGCTTTTCACAATAGGATCATGACTAAGAAACAAATAACTCAAGTTCAAAAGATATAAGGCCAAATTTAGACTCCATTATTCATTATGTAACCTTAAGTAAATCACTTAACCTCCAAGCCTTAATTTCCTCAACTTTTGAATTGAGTAGTACCAATCAAATAGTGTTTAGGTTAAATTACACATGTAATGTGGAGTAAGCATTAAATATCATTAGAGGAAAAAGACATAATTTTCCCTTTTAAAGTATTCATAACATCAATTTTATGCTTATGCTTTACATCTAGAAGGATCACTTTTGAGCATGTACTCTTTCCCCCTGGAAACGTCACTCCTCAAACACGCCTGTCCTGAAATCCACATCCAGGAAGATGAAGTGATGTACTCTGCCCCACCTCAGGGTTCATTCCATTCCTAGGCCCACTATATTCTGGGATCTCTCCTTGGAATGAACATTCCACTGGGAGACACACCCTACAGTTCCTCCCCATAAACATTCCTACCCCAAAACCCCATTCAACTCCCAATCAAGGATCACCCAGTCTGAAAAAAAGAAAAGAACTACAAGCTTATCTTCTGCTTCCTACTTTTAAAAAACAGTCCTGAGATAATCAGCCTTTGGAATCCTACCAAAAGGCAGAAACTCTTAAATTCATGCCATGGGTCAGACCCCCGAGTAGAATGTAATTCAAACCTGTGAAAAACCGAATTTATTCCTTCTGGAGTGATTTCTGCAGTATCTAACTTGTTAAACAGAAACTTGTTAGCTAGAACAAAACTCTGCTACATGATAGTGGCTTATAAACCTTTTTAAGGGAAGGTTCCAAGCTTTTCTTTAAAAAAAATTTTTTTTTTAAAAAGGGGGGAGTTTATGCCATTTTATATTTATAGCAGTACCAAAACTGAACCTTTTACAAATCTCATAAATGTAATTCTTTAACAAAATTCTTTAGGTATATTCATGTTATTTTGACATATATTTTATTATTCTGAAAAATACCAAAGGAAAGCAAATGAGAGGTTATGATAATATTATTCCAATTTATCTGTATTCTTATGTTAGATCCTTTTTGTGATCTTCAGAAAACTAAATGACTGAAATCACTAGTGACCTGAAAACATGTTCTACTTTCAGAGACTTTTGTTGTTATAACTTCTTTGTTAAGTTCCTTGTGAAATTCCTTTCCAATATTAACAGGTCCACGTGGGACAAGGAAAAAAAATGCAAAGAAAAGAAAAATCATACTAGTATGTCATGGAATAAAAAAGACATTTGCATGAGGAACCATTTAACAATTCAAAAATTAAGCCTATTTTATAGCAGACTGGTAAGACAATAAGCATATTCCTCTGTAAACTATGAGGGAGTATGGAAATCATTAGCATCATGTATTGGAAAAGTAATTTTCAATTACAGATTAGGAATGTGTATGTGTTTTAAGATTATAAAAATAATGTTATAGAAAGTTTTATCAGATGGCTAAAATGGCTTTTGACATAATTATCAATCATAATTATTAATCACAATTAGGTTCCCCTCCATTTGGTCTTGTATTTATTAATACAAACAGGTCACACTTACTTAGAAATCATAGAGTAAATCTGAAGGAAGTTCACAGCAGATCTCTCTTTGTTAAATAAAAGAATTGCCTGCCTATTTAAGGTGCCAATTCCTTTGAAAAGAAAAATCCAGACCTCAAAACTGAAGGGGTGGAAGTTGAACCACAGCCTTCTGATCTGTATCCTGGTGATAGCAGTACCTATTCTTACAGCGTCATTGTAAGGCTTAAATTATGTATACCATAAATCACTCCACAGATGCAAGGTAAAAGAAAACTGCATTTGTCTAAATGCTCTGTATTAAGTTTAAAAAGAATGTCCTTGAGTTTTGGAGGTATGTTATACCTAGGTAAAAAATTATGCCTAGGTAAAAACTTCTGGCAAAAATTTCCAGAAGTACACAAATAAAGTTCATTTCAGTTATTGCAGAGGGAAGGGCAGTGAGATGAAGTAAGGAGGGTAGGGAAGAAAAAAATCAGATTTGGGAAAATGCAGACACATCTCTGAAGAGTCATACAAGACTGGACCTAGAATTCTGACATTTCGGTGACCCTTTACTAGGCACAAGGATGGCCTAGCAAATTTAATTCCACTTGTTCAGTCAGGTGCACACTCCTGAACAAGGCAGTGACAGGGAAAGGAAAGAGAAAGAACAAGACTTACTAGGGCTCGGTACATATACAGAATGAGTACTTGAATTTCCCAGGAATCGCAATGCAATTTCATCCCCTCACACGAAGGCTGATGGTTCACAGTCACAGACCTATTGCCCTAGAGTGCTCTAGGGTTCTTCTATTAAGTTAACACCATTTACATGTAAGAGCAAAAGACATTGTTGAATTCACAAATCTTTACCCCACACAAGTACTAATGTTTAAGACTTAGTATTGTTAAGAAAAGCAAAGAAAATGAATTTTTAAACCTCCTAAATCAATGCCAAGAGCAAGAGCCAATAAAAACAAAAGTGAATTGTGAGAAATACTTATCACAATGACCAGTCTTCACTAAGCCCACTTCCTTCTAGGACTCTTCTCATCTTCGTCTCTAGGGAAAGTTGGTTCCACATATCAAGTAATCAAATATGCTTATTCTGAAAGGGAAGCTACCCTAAATGTCTCTTTAAAGGCACTCTTATAATAATGTTCTAAAGGAGAACTTTTAGAAATAATGTTTTTTAAGAAGCAATACAGTATTTTGAAGCACTCACAAGGCTAAAAGGATATAAACTGAAAATTATTTTACAGAAGAATATTATGCATATATACGAGGAGAGTGAGAGAGAAGAGATATTACATGGCAAAATATACCTTTTTACTTTTGACAAAAATATGCAATTCCCTCAAAGTTTAGTAAGTAAAAATAAATTCAATGTTAATTTAAAATATTTTTCATGGCATTATTGTTAATCCTTTTTATTAAGTTGTTATATTTTATTAAATTGACCATGGCAAATATCTCCTAAATCTTTCTTACCACCCCCCCCGCCCCAGGTAGCTAGATTAACCAATGACCAGCTCCCAGTTAAATTAATTCTCTACAGGATTATAAACTATATCTTCATCACAACTTCTTGCAGGCTTTAAAATTCTATTTGTATTTTTTTTTAATCATACAGAACATACAGCTACAATATCTAAAGTGTTTTACTGTTTCCTTGAGACTAAAGGCTTCCACATTAGGAAGCCTAAAATGGTAAATCCCTAGTGTTAGAGAAAAAGCCCTGATAGTAAATAGTGTGATCAACAATCTTAAACTATACATTTTCTTTAAAAACTGAATTATTTCAAAGTTACACTTAAAATTAATTTTTTAAAAAATGTACAAAGTTTTTAATAGACTAAAAAGTTACGATTCTTTAATATACAGCGATATCAAGTGATATCGGATATAAGATGTAGAAGCGTGTCAGACTTAGAAAGAAGCCTTCAGTTTTGAGGTCTGGATTTTTCTTTTCAAAAGAATTGGCACCTTGAATGGGCAGATGATTCTTTTTCTTAACAAATAGAGCTCTGCTGTGAACTTCCTTTAACTTTACTCTGCCATTTCTAAGTAAGTATGAACTTCTGTTTATATTAATAAATAAAAGACCATATGAAGATGTGAGAAAGGACATAACTAAGATGAAAATGAATCAACATGAAGAAGTGAAGAGCATTAGCAGAGAAAAATCAGGGGACAAACCAGGATAACCGAAACAGCATTTCATTTTGGTATAAACAAATGCATACAGAAATCAACCATCTAGAATTCTATACATTGAGGAAAATAGGAATAAACTCTGGAGAAGTTTGCTTTATTTTACTTATGCATATTAATATCTTCTAACTTTCTACAATGAGTATTGTTTATAATAAGGTATTTTTAATATATATTTTCTATAATAAAAAACTTTAATAACCTCTTCAGGCAACCAATCTCTTATAAAATTTTATGGTGTGTGATGACAGATGAAGTTGCTGCCCTTCCAAAAAAATATAAAAAATGGGAGAGGGAAGGGAAGGTCAAGGAGGAAGCATTGCTTAAGGCCAGGAGTTTGAGGTTAGCCTGGGCAATATAGTGAGACTCTCATCTCTACAAAATGTTTAAAAATCAGTAAGGCATGGTGGAGCACACCTGTAGTCCTAGCTGCTCAGGAGGCTGAGGCAGGAGGATTGCCTGAACCCAGCAGTTCAAGGTTACTGTGAGCTATGATTGCCCCATAGCACTCCAGCCTGGGCAACAGAATGAGACCCTCTGTCTAAAAACTTTTCTAAAAAGAAGAGAAAGGGATTTAGTGTCAATAAAGTTATCTGATGAAAAAAAATAATTGAAACAATTTCACATTTGATATTGCCCATAAAGCTTCTAAAGTCAATGCTATTCACAAGGCTAGAAGGAAAATTTATTAGTTCTGGGAACTTTGTTGATATCATTAGTTACAGGTAAAATGTCAGTGTAACTCAAAATCCTCTCATATGCAGGCATTACCACACTAGGCAATGTTGGGCTTCCCTAATGGCTGAAATCTGCCAGGTTAAGTGGGAGACAGGGTGATAAGAGGTAAGGGAGGGCAAAAGATGGAAATGTAAGCTTCTCCCCTTAAACTACAACCCAAAAATCCATCTGCCACCAAGATGACCATTAATAACTTGGGACCAGCTGCTACAAACCTAAACAGCTTCTAGCAGAATTAAGAGATGTTTTGAAGAGAGGTCAGCATGTCTTTCATGTACCATAGGCATGATTTAAGTTCTTATAAGTTTTACAAATCAGAAGATAAAGTTGTATGCAATGCAAAGTGAGTATCAAGTTCATGTTTTACACAGTTTCCAGACTGAATATGCTGGCACAACTCGTCACTTTTTCAAAATGAAAGATGCTGTGTGAGTTATCCTCAGCCTCTCAGTTCCAAATGTACCCCTTCTGAATTCCTTTAAGCCTCTCTCCTTTAAAGGAAGCATGATGTTAGGCCTCCTTATAGAGGGCACTGAAGGGACACTGCAGAGGAAAAAGTTTCCTGGGATTTCCTGCCTGGCCTGAGGTGGTAAGGGGTGTGGTTATGAAGATATCTGGTAGAGCCTGCACTAGCCATAGTACAGAATGCAGTCGATCCAATTTTGCAGCCTCCCCTGGAAATAACCCTTCTACTTTACTTTTGTTATACAAATGAAAATGCTCATACAGACTGAATGCTCTACAGGCCTCCTGTCTGTGCTGGTGTCTGGACTCCCTGGCAAGGTTTAATTAAGGGACCTTGCCTGCCCATAGCTGCCTGTGGCCTGGAAGGTCATGCACCCAGAAGCAGGTCCTTCCACAACTTCCACCCACACCTTCACCACCCATGCCTCCCTATCTCCACCATCCCATGCACCAGGAATGACTTCTGTTCTGTCTAGCACTGGGAGTCCTGCACATGTATGCCAACTGTTGCTGTCTGCCTGCTCCTACTTGCACTCCAGAGGGTTGCCTATTTGCCCAACAACTCCAAAGTAGCTTGAGTCTGGCTAAATTTCAAGCCTCTCCAATAGGCTAAAGCATACCTTCTCCAAGGTCTGAACCCTTTACAACTTTGTTCTTCCTAGAGTCCTTGGTCCCAGCCCTAAGGTGCCATATGTTTCCTTAAACATACTCTTTTATCACAATTAATAATTCTTTATATGAAGCTTCTCATTTAATCTATCGTGTGATTTCTACCTCTTCTTGGACTCTTAATGCTACAGATGCCAAATAACATAGTCATTCTCAGAAACATATAATAAGAAATTAATGTAAACACCAATTAGCCTATAACTATTTATTCTGCGACTTCTCTGATCAGTCACAAGCTTACCCTACAGACTAGAATGTCCAAGTAAATTCTTCATGGGCTTCCAATGACATTATTATGTGATACAGATGAGCTAGGGCTTAAAACACTTCTGTCATTCTGACATGGCATTCATGTATATAAAAAGACAACAGTTAAAGGAAGATGAGCGGGGGGAGTGAGCCTGATGCACGGCTACTGCTCTGCCAAAACCCTATCCATAACTTATTACTACTCAGCATCTCAGCTTTAAAGACATGTAAACACACCTGGGTTCTCTAGCCAAAAACTGTATACCATATTAAATAAGCTAATCGGTTTCCTTGCTACTCATCAAGGTTGAACATTAGCAAGTGATTTTTTCAGAAAGTTCTAAGCTATTAAACTACTTACTTTTTTGCTCTGTCTATTGTATAATGAAGGCACTATTTCTTATGCCACTATATGGCAGGCATAACTTTGGGTCCCTTTAAATACATTCTTGTTAAACTCACTAAACAAGCCTCTGAATTAAGTAGGTAAATCAACCGTACATAAGACAGAAAAAAACATTAGGATTATTAAACAATATATCCACCATTTTAAAGACAGAGCTTAGATTCAAATTCATATCTTTCTGACCTTAAAGTCTATGCGCTTTCATTTCCTCATGACCATGCATCCAATCTGGCTTCCAGATACTCATCCTTCATCAAAATGAGGTACAACTGAAATGCTAGCGAGTGTTTTTGAAGTTCTCATTACTTATTTTTCTTACTACAGTACATATTTCTTCCAGAAAAGCAAAAGGTAATATAGAGCACTTCTCCTCCACTTTCGAAAAAGCAAGTGAACACCTTCCTTCATAGCAAACACAAAAGTAACCATTTCTTTACTTTCTTTTTCCTTATACAAGAACATGTAATTGCAGACACAAATGTTACTAAACATCTTCAGTTTTAGGGAAAATAAGATTGGAACTGAAACTATATAACACTATCTCTATACCGTTATGCTAAGCCAGAACATGATTAAAACTTACATTGAAAGGATCAATTATTACAGGAGATTGGGTCAGAAATCCCTGGTTTTACTGGCTTGTGCTTGACATACCTAAAACCTGTAACAAAGTGACTAACAAACTTAAAAGAAAATGTATATGCGTCAGTTACAACATAAAAGCTTTCAATACTCTCATTGCAGAATTCTGGCTAGATAAACCAGCTTTTAAAGCAGTAAATTTTAAAAAAAAAATTAAGACTCTTATGTAAATTAAGTGAATTTATTCCTTCTTTAAAATATCTGCCTTCACATCTCAGCTTTTACTTTGTTATATAGAAGTTTTAATTGTGAAATATCAAATTATTCTCATAGACATACAAATTAATTTTCTAAATATCGATCCTCCACTTCTCCCTAGAGTTTGCCAAGGCTGCCAGCAGAAGCAGTCTCAAATAACTCAAACCTAGTTATGTAGCTAGAACACTATGACTCCTCTTCTTTAAGAAAAATTGTCACAAATAGATTACTCTGATATCACACACTCAATTACAACTACTCAAGCCAAAAAAGGTTTATTTTCTCCAATGAATATTTAAATGAGACCATAATTAAAGGCTGAGTATTCAGGGCTGGGAAAAGAGTTGTACTGTCATTTTCTTGACAGGGAGTGGACAAGGGAAGAATGCTACAAGATCTCAATAATACTCAGGTGGACAATCTGCTAACAAAACATATTTAAAATGTTTTACAAACTATTTAGTTCTAGTCACAGCAAAAGAAACTGGTCTTGCTTCATTCAAGTTTCAGTTAAGAGGGGTAAGCAAGTGGTTGCTTACTCTGCTTTAACAGAACGCAGATATAAAACCCAGACAGGATGCATAAAGCAACAATTTGAAGAATCTGAAAAATAATTTGAAAAGCAGCTGAACAACTACTTTCCCCCTCCAATATATCCCAGCTTGGATTCAATGCAGCCTAAACTCAGAAGCAAAAGATTAGAAGAGGAGATGCTCTATAGCTCAAGGCCAAGGAAAGGGAACACCCCAGAACTTAAAATTAAAAAAAAAAAAACAACAACAACAACAACAAAAAAACACTCCTAATGCACAGAGGGAGTTGCCCTTTTTTATTGATTGAAAACGAGAAATATCTCCATATAACAGCAATAAACAATTTTTTAAAATCTCCAAATGAAAATACTTGACTGTAACTCCATCAAAATATGTAGAGGATCTGTATTTTGAAAGCTGCAAAACATAGAGGAAGGAAATCAGAGCTGACCTAACTAAATTCAGAAGCATATCCTGTTCATGGATTAGAAGACGGAGTACAGTGAAGATTCTTTTCAAATTGATCTGTATTTCTAACACAATTTCAGCCAAAACTCCAGTGGGATTTCTGTAGATACAGATAAGCAGATATTAAAATATGCAGTATGCTAAAGGAACGAGAACTTAAAAAAAAAAAAATAGAAAATCCCTCCCTGTGTCCATGTGTTCTCATTGTTCAACACTCCAGAACTTAATGTAAAATTAAAAAAAAAAAAAAAATCCCCAAAAAGAATAGTAAGCTGGAGAACTGATACAACTCAATTTCAAGACTTACTATAGAGAATACATAAAATATATTTAAAATGTTTTACAAATTATTTCATCCTAGTCACAGCAAAAGAAACTGGTCTTGCTTCAAGTTTCAGTTAAGAGGGGTAAGAAAGCTACAGGAATCAAACCAATGCAGTCTTGACAAACAGACACTTAGATCAATGGAACAAAATAGAGAATCTAGAAATAGAGCCACATGAACATGAAGCAACTTGTTTTTGATAAAGGTTTAAAAGCAATTTGTTATAGAAGGATAGTTTTTCAATAAATAATATTGGAATAATTGTACTGTATGCTAAAAAAAATGAATCCAGACCTAAAGCTTATACCTTTAATAAAAATTAACTTAAAATGATTAGTACAACTAAATACAAAACAGAAACTGCAAAACTTTTAAAAAAAGAATACATTCATGATCTGGATTTAGGCAACAAGTTCTTAAACAAGACACCAAAGCGTAATACATGTTTAAGAATTGGTAAATTGGATCTTATCAAAATTAAAAACTTTAGCTCTATAAATACACAAGAGAATAAAAAAGACAAGCAACAGTCTAGGAGAAAATATTTGCAAGTCACATATCAGACAAATAATTTGTATCCAGAATATATAAAGAACTTAGAATATTCTGCAGTAAGAAAATAACCCAAATTAAAACTTGGCCAGAGACAAACAGTTCTCTCCAAAAAGAATATACAAATGGCAAATAAGCACAGGAAAAGCTTTTCAACATCAAGTGCCTTTATGAAAATGTAGATCAATAACAAAATGAGATCTTATGACATATGTATTAGAATAGCTAACATAAATACCAATGATACTATGTTGTTAAGGATGCAGATCAAATAAAATTCTCATGCACTCCTAGTGGAATACAAAATGGTACAACTACTCTATGGTCTGGAAGTTTCTTATTAAATATACCATAACTCAGCAATCTCTCCTAGGCAGCAAACAAAAGAAATGAAAATTTTGTACTTGAAATAAAAATACTGCACTTGAACGTTCTATTCATAATGACCCCAAACTAGAAACAATGTAAATGGTATTCAAGGGGTAAATAGATAAAGAAACTACAGTACATCCATACTACAAAATACTACACTAAGTTATAAAAAGGAACCGCTGACACACGTAACAGTTAGATGAATCTCAAAGACATTATGCTGAGAGAGAGAGAGACAGAGGGAGGGAGGGAGGGAGAGAAACCAGTCCTAAAAGGTTGCATACTGTATGGTTCTATTTTTCAAACATTCATAAAGTCAAACTACAGTGACAGATAAAAGATCAGTGGTCACAAGGTGTTATTGATAGGGTAGGGTCTCATTACAAAGTAACAGTAAAGGTTTTTTTCTAGAGGGATGGAACTAGTCTCTGTCCTCATAGCGGTGGAAATTTTATGAACTTGTGCATGGGTTAAAGTTCCTAGCACTGGAGCTGAGTACAGTGGCTCACATCTGGAATCCCAACTCTGGGAGAATAAGGGAGGACTGCTTGAGGCCAGGAGTTCAAGACCAGCCTGAGCAACACAGTGAGACCTCGTCTCTATACCCGCCCCGCCAAAAAAAAAAAAAAAAGATCAGAAATGTAGCTAAGTATGGTGGCAACACACCTGTAGTCCTAGCTTCTTAGGAGGCTGAGGTGGATTGCTTGAGCCTGGGAATCTGAAATTACGGTGAGCTATGATAGCACCACTGCACATCAGTCTGGGAGAGAGATCAAGACCCTACCTCAATTTTTTTTTAATGTAATACATTCCTAGAAGTGTACATCCAATGAAAGTCAATTTTACTGCATGTTATTTTGTTTAAATGGCCTTATATTCAAAGTTTGAATAGCCTTTACTGATATCCAGGCTGCCACAGTTTTCTATTTGTTCCTGTCCCCCCTCCATTTTAAAGTAAAAGTGTCTATGACAGGAGAAAGAAATCACACAAGTAAATAATACTACATTTATTTCTATTATCTGTGAATATGCAGCATATTTCTAGCAGAATAATGGCATCCAGAAGCTGAAAGAAGACTGGGCTACAGAGCAAGCTCCTACAGACACAACCAATCATTTGAACCGCATGTCCTATTTCTTGAGCATTCAAAAAAAGAAAAACGATAATGTATCTTCTGATTCTCTGTAGCTGCATTTGAAGTAAATATGAAATTCCATTTTAGCTTAGAACCTAGAGTTTAAAACTTAGAACAAAATTTAAGCAAAAAAAGTTGTAAAATATTTAACATCTTTTACATTTGTTATAGCCAACTCTCAAATTAGATAGCAGATTAAGATTCACAAATGATAGCTAATGACAAAAGAAAAGTGTATTTGTAGAGAAATGTAAATTGTTAAGAAACTGAAAGTAAAAGACTTCTACTTCTGTAAACCTCACAACATTTGGCACAATACCTGACACACAGTAAGCATCCATCATAATTTCTTTTTTTATTATACTTTAAGTTCTGGGGTAGATGTGCAGAACATGCCGGTTTGTTACATAGGTATATACATGACATGGTGGTTTGCTGCATCCATCACTCTATCATCTACATTAGGTATTTCTCCTAATGTTATGCCTCCCCTAGTCCCCCACCCACCACGACAGGCCCCAGTGTGTGATGTTCCACTCCCTGTGTCCATTTGTTCTCATTGTTCAACACCCACTTATGAGTGAGAACATGTGGTGTTTGGTTTCCCATTCCTGTGTTAGTTTGCTGAGAATGATGGTTTCCAGCTTTATCCATGTCCCTGCAAAGGACATGAATTCATCCTTTTTATGGCTGCATAGTATTCCATTATGTGCCACATTTTCTTTATCCAGTCTATCACTGATGGGCATTTGGGTTGGTTCCAAGTCTTTGCTATTGTGAACAGTGCTGCAATAAACATACATGTGCATGTGTTTTTATAGTAGAATGATTTATAATCCTTTGGGTATAAATGGGGTATGCTGGGTCAAATGGTATTCCTAGCTCTTGATCCTTGAGGAATCACCACACTGTCTTCCACAATGGTTAAACTACACTCCTAACAACAGTGTAAAAGCGTTTCTATTTCTCCACATCCTCTCCAGCATCTGTTGTCTCCTGATTTCGTAATGGACCATCTGATAATACCTTTAAACAGAAAGGTCCACAGATCAAACCTGCACTTCTATAATGTAGGCTAAGTTTGAACAATTCATACATGAAAAAGGGGAAAGTGTATTTGCCACTAATATATTTGAAGGCAAGAGATGATGGAAATGTGGAAAATCTGAGTTTACTTGGCCCAATACAGTAGGAAAAAGCACAGAATTGAAGGGAGAAAGGGATTTTACTGAAATCAAGAGAAGGTTGTGAGCACAGCTTCCATTGCCTCACTCACTAGATAGTGCTGACTTTCCAAATAAGGTCCATTGGGTGATCTCATAAAGTTAGAACAAACGTATGTTCAGGTATTTAGATATAGAAAATCTGTAACAAATTAAAAGTCTGAGATAGTTTATTTTAATATTAAGAGTTTTTAGTCTTTGAAGTATCCATATTTTGATACATAACTATTTTGAAAGTCTACAAAATTCCCTAAAAAACATCCAGTTATATTTACAAGTTGGAAATAACATTTTAAACTAAAACTTACACTTAGGGAATGAGAGGGAGGAAGGAAGGGGAGGGAGGCAAATTGAAAAATGAATAATTAAAGGAAGATATGAGTAGAAGTTTTCTAAAACCAAATAATCAGGTGACATAATCAGTGCTAAATGATCTTACTCTTTCTGAAGAACAGAAATTGCCACTTCAAAAGTTATAGATTATAATACATAGATTTTTAATTCCATTTTTATGACAAGTATTTCCTCAAATATAAGACAAAAAAATGTCAACTATTATAAAGCTTCAGTTATCTTCTGGAACATAAACTTGGTCAAAGGATAAGGACCCAAATTTTTGGAGGAAGTTAGAAAGTAACTTTTACTTTATTTTAGATATGTTAAAGTTTTTGCATATTTCTCTGCCTCTCAATAAATGTATTAGTAATATGTGATATCTTTAAAAATTGTTCATCATATGAGATTTAAAAATAAAACAAAGTGTGACAAAGAAAAGTAGCCTTCATCTAACATATTTTTAGATAGGTAGGCTTATATCTTTTGTCAATATTGTACAAAATATCACTTAACTTCTAAAATATGGTTTTAATCAATTTGTCTAATCACAATAATGTATTATACACATGAGGACAGCCAAGGTAGTAAGCCCTTGAGGCACTTGAAGTTAGCCACAATAGTGACAAGCAAATACCCGTAGTCCAGGCCCAGCGGACGAGCCAGCTGGCTATTTAAGAACACATCTCACTCATGTTAGAGGCAGAAAACACCTTCTTGAAGGAGGTGAGGGCTCGACATACTCGAATAATGAGAAAGACACAGCCTAATGAAGAAGGAGATGAAATTCCTCTAATACTCGTGAGAGACGGAGAGAAATATCTTTCAGGAACAGGGATAGCAGAAGATAAGGCTGGGGAAGAGGACCAGGCCCCTATCAGTAACTTACATGACTAATGTGAGGCCTTACCACACAAAATAGAAAGTACGTGTTTTAAGTAAGAAAATGACAGAAACCGAGTTGCATTTTAGGGTGCTATTTTTGGCGGCAATATGAAAAATGGTTTGGAGGAAAGTAAGATCAGAGACAGGAAAACCAGCTGGGAAACTGTTGGAGTCATTCAGACCAGCAATTTCCAGATGTATTGGATCATACAACTCTATGAGTAAAAGAAAAAGAATTGACACAATTCATAAATAACATGTGCTGCTGTATTCAGGGTGCTTTTTTAAAAAATGAAACTGAAAAGAATAATAAAAGTTTGCTTATAAAAACAAAAGTCTATAATATGAAATGTCTGTTTCATATTATATAAAAAACGTAATATGTTTTATTAATGATATATTTTTAGTAATAGTGAATGTAAATATTTCAAATAGTCTGATAACTGCTTTTGGGGGTTCAATTCTTATCAGTTCTGATCATTTCTTATAATGTGGCTGACAAAAAGTTGATTGAAAGTATAACTGTTAACTTTGCTATTTTCCTGTGGTTCACTTGTGCTTGTATTTTCACTGTATTCAATGCACAGCTTCTTTGCAAACATATTCACCTGCCTGTCATGAAGATTAGTTAATAAATAAGAAAATGTGTAAAACACTTACCTGGTTTACGTAACCTGCATTATTCTGAAAGATGCTAACTACCTCGAGGCCAACAAGGAAACTCCTAGTGCAGTTCAAATAGACCGGTCCCCCCACAGACTAACTCTAACACCACACATGGACTCTCTGACCAACAAGATAATATTCTAGTGCCTACTTGTGTTTTATTCGTAAAGCTTAACTTCTAATTTTAAAATTTCATATAATAGAAGTTCTAGTGCTTTCTTTTTCATGCCAGTAAAATGACTTTTTTGTCTCTTATAATAAGAGACTTTATATGTCTCCTTTCTTTATGCGTCTGCTTTCTCTGTAGATTCAACTGACCTAGAAGGCAAATGATGATGGCCTCAAGTCACTAAGGAGAAAAGATGCAGATTTTTCCATATTTATTTTTTAAGTTACAAATTTTTAGAGTAATTTAAAGCTTACAATAAAATTGATCAAAAAGTACAAACATATTCCTTGCATCTCCTCCCTAGCACACACAAACAGTTGTCACTATTATACACAAGTTGTATCAGTGTGGCAATTTTTTTTACAACTGACGAACCAATACTGACACATCATTAAACGAAAGTTCATAGTTTACATTAGGGTTTACCACTTTGGGTTGTAGTTTTGTTGGTTTTGAAAAAATCATTACTATATCATACATTATGGTTTTACTGCCCTAAAAATCCCATGATCTATTTACTTGTTCTTCCTCCCCATCCCGAACTCTCATAACGAAATCCGTTGTAACATTATTCTCCTTTTCATTACATTTTCAAGAAGTCTATTTTGCCCTTCCCTTAAAAATTGGCTACATAGGGCTGAGCACAGTGGCTCAGACCTGTAATCCCAGCACTTTAAGAGGCTGAGGCAGGTGGATCACCTGATGTCAGGAGTTCGAGACCAGCCTGACCAATATGGTGAAACCCCATCTCTACTAAAAATACAAAAAAATTAGCCAGGCACAGTGATGAGTGCCTGTAATCCCAGCTACTCAGGAGGCTGAGGCAGGAGAATCACTTGAACCCGAGAGGCAAATGTTGTAGTGAGCCGAGATTGTGCCACTGCACTCCAGCCTGGGCAAGAGACTTCGTCTCAAAAAAAATTTTTTTTAAAGGCTAGTTTTTCAATTCTACGTTTGTCAAATCATTAATTCCTACTTACATATGTATTATTTACTTCCTCTCCATATATTTGTTTTGTTGTTCCAGCAACATGAATTGAATTTCTTAGTCCATGTTCTCTCATTTTCCACTTTATTAATGTAAATACAGTACAGATATTTATTTGCATCTGAGTATTGTCTATTAATAGTATTAGCATTGTTGTTACTATTTATACCTGTTTTGTTTGATTTCTTCTTTGCATTTAGGATAATTTAATTATTATTTCCCAATGGTTGAGTTTATTTTTGTTTGAGCTTTATTTTATTTTGTGACAGAGACTCGCTGTCTCCCAGGCTGGAGTGCAGTGGCAGGCTCTCAGCTTACTGCAATCTCTGCCTCCCAGGCTCAAGCAATTCTTGTGCCTCAGCCTCCCAAGTAGCTGAGACTACAGGCATGTGCCATCATGCCCAGCTAATTTTTGTACTTTTAGTAGAGTTGGGATTTCACCATGTTGGCTAGGCTGGTCTTGAACTCCTGATCTCAAGTGATCTGCCTACCTCAGCCTCCCAAAGTGCTGGGATTACAGGCATGGACCACTACACCCAGACTAAGCTTTATTTTAAATATTATCTTTGGTTCAAAGAATGTCTCTGTATAATTCATATTTGTGTAAATGAACTAGATTTTCCTTCTGGCCCAATCTGTAGTTCATTTTTACAACTTTAACAAGCCCATTTTACTTCAGTTTGATGCTTTATGGTCTTTTGATTTGGTAAATATTTTTTAACACTACATCTTTGCTGTATTATATAATAGCTTAGGGACTTAGTGATGTGTATAGGCCCTCATAATAAGGTTTACAGTTTTTGAGTCTAGTTCTAATAGTTTTTCTGTCTCCTCTCATTTTCGTCATCAGTGCTTACTGTTAGTGCATCACGTCTGTAGCAGTCTATCTTCCACCATTCTAAATCACCATTTCTACCATCTGCCTTTGGTTTTGAAACTCAATAGCTACATGTTAGGATTAAATGTTAAATAAAAATGGATAAGGCTTAAACAAAGAATCTATTAATGTCTTTTAAGAAACATGCTTAAATTTTGTGGTACTTCCTTTAGCTAGCCTGACATTATTTCCTTACTTCTTTGTTTTTAGTTTAGTTTTCTAAGGAAGGGTATAAGTCAGACTAGATTTTTTAAGCACTTAAGCCCATTAAAAAAAAAAGACAGCACTATTAATTTTTTTTTTAATTTAAAATTTTAAGTAAATAACTTAAAAGTCCACAATGTTTTATAATCTTTGGTATATCACTGCATTTGAAAGAAACTATCACTAAATGAAGTTGTTTCAACCAGAAATAGCTGGTTTGTTGCCCCACTCACATATTCTTAAAAAGTAAGAACAATGTTTCTTTTTGTAGCCAAACAATGTGGTACTTTCTACAGCATTCACTAAATAGTCAAAGTACATTGGAGAGCAGCACTAGGGCAACACTTGGAATTCATTAATCACCAGACTGTCATCCTCAAAAAAAAAGCCAATATACGAAGTAGCTGAAATATTCCCATTCTTGACTATAACAGTATTTTGTTGACTTAGAGGATAAATTCTATCATTTAAATTAGGTATGAATAAAATTTATATTTGAATTTTATTAAAAGAAACTTCAGCAATCTGTTCTCACCTTAGGATATAAATCACAGAGTTGAAAGATATATGCAGCTTATATATTTTAATATTCTGGTAGGTATGCTTGATAACATCCATAAAAGCCATTTTTAAAATGCTCAACCACAAAGGAAATAAATATTCATTATTAAGTATCAAACATAATTAACTCTTATTCCTTCATGTAACAAAATGTCCCTAGCCAGCAAAATCCCTATTTCTGAGGACATTCTGGAGATTGCTATTTAGCATCCATAAAATTGGGACATTGACACAAAAAACATTTTGGGGGTCTAAAATTCTGTAGGATTCGTTGCCTAAGCTAAATGACAAATAGTTCAAAATTATAGAATTTTTCTTTCAATAAAAATAGCCAAGTCTCAGAGTATTAAGGACAATCCAAAGACAACAATGACAGGAAGATATTTAACCTCTAAAGAACTGACTTTAAAATTTATTGTATTTCAGACTTTTTGTTATAATGAACATAAATAGTGACAAAACAAACTTGCAGTTTTTTCATTTAGAAATGTGGCACTTGGTATCAATTTAAAACACAAATGTATTGCTGTACCGACAACAGGACAGCGTATTCTTAGATTGTTATATAATTGTACTTTGTTATATACAAAAACTATTTTTAAAGTATCTAAATAAGCTGTCGAATTAAAGTGACTATTAATACTCATTTCATTAAACAGATTATAAAATAATTTCTTTTGAAACACCTGGAGTCAGCACCTTTTAATAATTTGAGTTGCCCTGACCATGATATATAATTTCTCAAATACAGGTACTGTACACATTTAAGCTCAAAATTTTATGCAAGATATTCACATGGCATTAACATCAAATAGAAAGAACTAAAATTTTATACGTACAGAGCCACACAATTCTAGTAATTATTTAAACCATTTAGTAACAATTTTAACAAAAAGCCTTCTTTTAAATAAATGCCAAAAGAGCTCTTTAAAAAATCACCTATCTTATTTTACATTGAGATGTTTAGAAAATTTTACTTACTTTAGAAAAAATAAATCAATATCAGATATAGTAGCATATGTATGAGAGAAAAAGAATTTAATATGAAAAAATAAAAAAGAATCATTCACTTCTCTAGATCCTATCCCAAATGGATGTCATCTTATAATCATATGATTTTTTCATTACCTATAATTCTAGCAAAAAGAAACATTTTGATTCTTGACTGTGGAGGATTTTCCTTTCTAATATTTGAGATATATTTAAGAATTTTTTTTTCTAAAAGAAGAGATTTGAAAATTAGATTTGGGGTTAGAGAGGTATGTTCTAGAAATATAAATCTATCTCATACTGATTTTATATTTATCTGAAAATTTGTTTTTAAAATTTTTATTACTAAAAATCCAAATTATAAAATAGTCAAAAAATAATTATATAAGCATGTCCCATAGAAAAAATAAATGACATATCAATGCAACTGAACATAATGTAGATATTAAAATTGGTTATAACAATATAGAAATGTTCATGATTATCATAAAATTATAGAATTCAAATTTTTAAAACAAAGGAAACACCCTATAATCAAAACAGTTGATTTTTTGGTATGGTAACACTTAAGGTAATTGTTCTACATTTCATGAATATATTTTAATAATTTGTAATTCTCCAAATTGCCAAAGCTCGAAATTCTTACTATTGAATTTTATTCAAGTTCTGTAAAGGGAATTCGGACATCAGAGATATGGTTCACAGTGCAAGCTTTTAAAACAAATCCTACCCAAAATTAAAGTTACTTGAAAAGAAATATAAAGAAAAATAACAAAATATATGACAAGCATTTTGAAATATATGAAAATAAATACATGAAGCATGCTTCAAGCCTCAATTTGTCAGAACATTCTTACTGACTTTGAACAGATATTGCTTAACTTCAAGTGACATGTTACTCAACTGAGGAATAAACAAAACCTATAGTCAGTCAAATAAGAAAATGGCAGCTAAAACTTGCATAATAGATATAATCCATGTGAAATAAAACCCCAGGGACAATAGTAGGGCACTTCTGATTTATAGAAGTATTGAATTAGTGATGCAATTTGTGGCATAAAGGACATAATAAGTGAAATAACAGTCATTGACAATTGGGAGTTCAAAAGAAAGGTCAGATCTGAATCTGAAGAAGTTTAAAAAACACCTTAAAACTATTTTTGTTTGCATGTTTCTTCCTGTGATTGCACAAGATATGATGAAAATAGGACAAATTAAATTATTTCAATATCATTAAATATAAAAACTAAGCAATAATGAATCGTGTTTTGAATTGTTCTATATCTCAATTGTGATAGTGGCATTATGACTGCATGTGTTTATCAAAACTGGTGGAACTATAGGTAATTTTACCACATGCAAATTATGCATTAATTGAAAATTGTAAAGCACTGTATCAGTTTAATTGGTCACGATTTTCCTTCAGTCAAATATACATAATGGTGAATCTAAGATTTGATGTCATCCTATATTTAATGAAATACCATGTATCTAAAGACTGACTGTAGTTAAGGGCTAGAATTCCATCATTCGTGACCAGCGCTCTATATTGGGTCCCAGTTTGTCTCTCAATTTCTTGCCTCTATGATCACTTATTTTAAAACGGTATTCTGACTTCTATAAAAGTCAAAGTTACAATTTTTTAAACCCCTATGTGAAAGACACTTAATGATGCAATCAACAAGACATAATTGAAAAAAATGGAAGACCCCAAAAAAGTATATCCAGTTAAGTATATCCAGTATATTTGTCATCAAGTTAAGACTAGGAATACATAAAGAACTTGAGCAACAGTTTGCAAAAGTTCACCAAAAAAGAAAAAAAAAGTCTTCATTTATCTCCAAATTGAATGCTAGAAGCATCTACAGTTGCAATTATCAGTCTAAAGTCATAATCCTCTCCTCTGTGGTAGCATTTTTGCTGAGGTTAAGCAGTTCACATAGACTGAGATGTCAAGACCTGTTTCCTTCCATTCTGAAACTAAAATACCTGTAGCATGGCTATGATTTCTCATGAGACTCTTCTTGATTAGATTCCAATTTATAGTAACCATGGCAACCCATTTCAAACTAAGGCTCTGAAAAAAAAAAAAAAACACTCTTTTCTGACATCACAACCAGCTGAAGATATTTTAAGACTTACAGTATTTACACCAACATCTAGCAACACAAAGAACAAAACCATTTTAATCTCTGACATTGTATTATGCAAGAAACTAGGTCAGCTAGTCAAGAACACTTGAATGCCACTTTTACACAGAAAGTTAAAATCATGGTGTATACAGGATTTTTTAATATCACCACTCTACAAAAGCATTTTAATCAATTCATTTTACAAAAATGAGTTAACTGGCCTACCATGTGCCGGGTATTTGTGATCTATGCAGTGAAGTAAGTAAGGCATGCATTGGCCCTGTCCTCCTAAGATGTTTATAAACGACTTAGTTCCTGTCTATTATTTATCAGTTTATATTCTAGAAACATTAAATTGTTAGAAAAAAATCTTCATAAAAATGTGAACCAACAGTATTTTTGTGACACTATAGAGACAACAACAGACTAATGGTTAAGTGAATGTGAATGGTTTCATACTGTTTTTCCCATGACCTTCTAAACCTCCTGTAACTCTGACAAGAGTTCACCCTTCCCTGCCTAGATTTCTCCAGACATAAAAACAAGTATCTTAGCACTCATGTCTGAGTTATCATAAAAATAAAATATATCGTAAGCCCTTGGTACAGTGCCTAGCGTATATTATAGTAAGCATTTGATAACTGTTAATTGATTCTGGTATTAAAAATTATAATGCTGATTTATTTTAATTTTGAAAACACTTTGTGAAAAAGAAAGACATTGTTGAAATAAGCATTATGCAGTTACACCTATTGTATACTAATATAGAAATAATTTAGTTTTGTATTTATTTTCCCCGTAAGTATAACTAAATTCATTTATACAAACTGAAATAAATTAGGACTTGATTATTCACCTAAAAGATTTCACCACCGATTCTTTTAAATAACAACTTTTTTCAGTACTTAAGACCAAAAATTAAATTTCCAAATTAAAAAAATAAACTGATTTCTAAACAACTTTTCTAAAATTAGATTTTTAGAAATTGATATATACTTCTAATTATAATTCTCACAGGCCTATCATCAAATGGATGATATATGCTAAAATATTCAATAAATACATCTTCACTATATTCAGTTACTACTTTAAGTCAAGTTTTGTAAACCACAACTAAACAGAATAATATACTAATGTGAATCTATACTGTCATATGAAATCTCGGTTTAATCAACAAAGATCTCTTAGTAATGCATTTATTTTAACCACTAGATGAACAACCATGTACTCCTTGAAAGATCTCACAGTATAACCAATGGTACAAAATGTATAAAGTCAAACTGGGCATTCAAGAAGCTTCTCAGGCAAGGTTTTTATCTTGATTCAGGGTTGCTTTTTTAGCTAAACAGAAACAGCATTACTTTCATTATGTAACCAGCTACCATCATCCAAATGGAGTATCAGCGGTGTTGGTTATTTCTCTACCTGACTGCTGAGTTGGTGGCCCTTTCAAGCATCAACAAGTAGTAAAAAGTCATGAGCTAATTATTAAATGAAAGCAACTCTATGTCCCGTAAAATAAGAAATGAACAACAAAGTTGCAAAATAAATACAGGGCTTCCAATTTCAACTCTAATGTTTACTCTCTAACATCACAACTGAACTTATTGAGCTCCCAGAGCACCTCGAGGAATTTACAGAAAACTGTGTGTAGTCAAGCTGAAAAATTTAGCAAAATCTTTCTTATATAATCACATGATTATAACTATTTTATGTAAATGGATAAGAGGAAAATGACCAAGAAACAAAATTTTAGGATCTTACCAACGTGTGCATTACACGGCTATGCAAAATGGGTTTTAATCTACATTTTATAAGCCAGGGGACAGAGGCTGTGAGAATTAAGTAACTTTCTCAAGGTTACCCAATAAGAAAATGGCACATCCTTGATTCATATCCATGTCTATGTGATGAGATCAGAACAGGCACAAGGAATGATACTTTTATAAAGTTCTGGAAAATTAATCTTTACAGAAAATCCTACACACAACATATACTAAAATAATATATAATTTAAATAGATGAATCAGAATAGTAGGGTAGCAAGAATGAATTATTTTGGAGAAGCCACTTCATTTCTCATTGTCTCTGAGACACCTTTCCCCATCTGATAAATTGGGACAAAGATAGTAGTATCTCTCACACACAGTCATTATAATGATAAAATGCTATAATATTAATATATTCAACATACCTAACGTTAGACCTAGTGTCTACTAAGGTCTTAATAAACAACTGGTCGATTTTTATTACTTATTCTTACATATAAAATTAAAGAGTCTTTACTTTCTGCTGGGTTATCAATTAAGAAATCTTCAAGGAAGGCATTGGGAGTATCTTTCATGCTGATGAAGTTTGACACACAGATGCTTAATAAATAGTCATTGAATAAATAAATCAACTAAAATTTTCCATATACATTTATCTCAATGTATGTATACTGATGGAGAGTAAAATAATAAGGTATTCCTTCTGCTAATCTTTCTTTTTTCTGCACAATAATTCATTGATTCGAAAGTTTTATGAGGATACAATATTTCCATAGGAAGTCCTACTTGGTTAAAGAGAAAGGGGGGAAAAGACAGAATTTCCATATATAATATAAAGAAAAAACAGGTAGATATGTACATATAAGATACCTCAATTCAGTCTTTTCTCTATTAAAAGTAAACTAACAAAGACCTGGAACCAGCCCAAATGCCCATCGATGATAGACTGGACAGGGAAAATGTGGCACATATACACCATGGAATGTTGTGCAGCCATCAAAAACGATGAGTTGGTGTCCTTTGTAGGGACATGGATGAACCTGGAAACCATCATTCTCAGCAAACTGACAAGAGCAGAAAATCAAACACCGCATGTTCTCACATTCATACGCGGGTGTTGAACAATGAGAACACGTGGACACAGGGAGGGGAGCATCACACACTGGGGTCTGTTGGGGGGAAACAGGGGAGGGACAGTGGTGGGTGGGGAGTTGTGGAGAGATAGCATGGGGAGAAATGCCAGATATAGGTGATGGGGAGGAAGGCAGCAAATTAAACTGCCATGAGTGTACCTATGCAACAATCTTGCATGTTCTTCACATGTGCCCCAAAACC